>NC_071668.1:38124318-38427348 GCF_028554725.1 Zeugodacus cucurbitae
AGAGTATAATTAGATAGGTCACATTTTTTTAATGAAATTGAAAACCTTGGGTTTATTGTGTCAAGAGGAGGCATTAAAACATTTCCGGATAATATACATACAATGTTAAACTTCACAGTTCCCGAAAATTTATTCAGTCTAGGCCAAGTTAATATAGGTGTTCCATTAAAGATTTTGCTAGTATAGCCAAACCTTTCATAGACATTCTAAAAGGAGAAAATCACAAATGAAATGAAATTAATTTTGCAACAAACGAGAAAGAACTTTTGGTCATAGTATGGACATTAAAAAATCTTAGAAACTACTGGTGTAAGACACTTAAACATTTTCACAGACCACCAACCTCTAACGTTTGCGGTTTTAGAAAAAAACCAAATGCAAAAGCAAACGTTGGAAGGCGTTTATTGACGAAAACAATGCTAAATTGCATTATAAACCAAGAAAGGAGAACGAGGTGGCAGATGCTTTGTCCCGACAGCAGGTAATATGGTGGAATAAAACTAAAATTCTGATTGTGCAACGATTCATAGTGAAAAATCATTGACTTATACCATACAGGAGGTTGACCCATCAATTGTTTCAAAAACTAAATTATTATAAACGAAGCAGAGAATCCATCTAAACGAACTCTTATTATATTTGGATATAGAACAAGACATGTTATTCATTTTCGTGACAAAAACACATTTTTAGAGATTATTAAAAGCGTTGTCAACACCAACGTAGTGAATGCAATCGATTGCAGTTAAAATATTCTAGCTTATATTATGTTCCCACAGACACAAATCCGCGAGGTTTAGGCTGTTGAGACGTTTATCTCACTAAAATTCTGGAGACACTTCAAAATCATTTCACCAAAGTGATTTGAAGCTGAACTTCTTTAAATCCTCATGTGCGACTCTCATTTTGCACCATCTGTTGGTCATTTACTCGCAGCTGACACTACAAACTGTCAAAGTGAAAAAAATAAACACACAATTTAAAAATTTAAAAGTAAGAGACAAAAGGAAAAAAAGGAAAGTTCAAATCAAAAAAGTGTAAATAAATAAAAATAGAAAATCAAACAAAATAATGGCACAGTGTCAAAAAAAGAAGCGTGTTATTTGGAGTGAGGCTGCCGAGGCCGATTTAATTCAACTGTGGCAAGAGAAAATGCCACAGTTTCGCTCCTCTAGAAAGAACAGCCACATCTATGAAGAGATGACCAGCGCCATGATATATGTTGGCACAGGAGATCAAAATAAAGTTACATAACTTTACAAATAAATACAGGTAGGTAATAAATTATGCAGTAAACGTACATCATTGAGTATTATTTTTTATAATTGTAGGCAAGAGAAACAAAAAATTGGACCATCGGGTGGCTCCCCTAGTACTTGGAAACTCAACGTAGCGGTTCACCAAGCAGTAGGCGGCTACAAGAGCTTTTGTTCCGCCGAGCTTGTGGAGGACAGCATCGAGGGTAAGTTTTAATTGTATTGGAGGTTCCTTCGTCGCCAAAACTAGATTTAAGTAGAAATTAAGTTTTAGTTTTAAGATATGTGAATAATTTAAAGAAATGTAAATGAATTTAAATAAAATTAATATAAATTTAAGTTTTAGTTTTAAGATATGTAAGTAAATATCGATATAAGGGAGCTGTGGAATGGCATCTGACTCATTGCATACCGCTGCAGCCGAAACAATTGGTCTCCGGCAACGCCAAAAAACCAGTTGGTACGATGAGAATTGTCGTTCCGCAGTGGAGAGAAAACAGACTGCCTACCTCGCAACGTTGCGATCGACCACAACACGTTCGGGGTGGGATAGATATCGAGAACTGAAGAGGGAAGCGAGACGCATTTGCAGACGTAAAAAGAAAGAGGCTGAAATGCGTGAGTATGAAAAGCTTGAAAAGCTGGCCGACATTGGTAATGCTCGAAAATTTTATGAAAAGATGAGGCGATTTACAGAAGGTTTCAAGACCGGAGCATTATCATGTAGGTACCGAGGAGGTAATCTGGTAACGGATGTCCAGAGCATACTGGGATTATGGAGGGAACACTTCTCCGACCTGCTCAATGGCAGTGAAAGTACAACACCAGGAGATGGCGAACCCGATTCCCCAATCGATTACCATGGAATATATATTCCATTACCCGACCATGAAGAAATTCGAATAGCAATTACCCGCTGGAAGAACAACAAAGCGGCGGGGCCGATGGATTACCGGCCGAGCTATTCAAATACGGCGGCGAAGAACTGATAAGGTGCATGCATCAGCTTCTTTGTAGAATATGGTCGGAAGAAAGCATGCCTGACGATTGGAATCTTTGTGTGCTCTGCTCAATCCATAAGAAGGGAGACCCCACAATATGCGCCAACTACCGTGGTATAAGTCTCCTCAATATCGCATATAAAGTTTTGTAGAGCGTATTGTGTGAAAGACTAAAGCCCACCGTCAACGAACTAATTGGACCTTATCAGTGTGGCTTTAGACCTGGAAAATCTACAATGGACCAGATATTCACCATGTGCCAAATCTTGGAAAAGACCCGAGAGAGAAGAATCGATACTCACCATCTTTTTATCGATTTTAAAGCTGCCTTCGATAGCACGAAAAGGAGCTGCCTTTATACCGCGATGTCTGAATTTGGTATCCCCGCAAAACTAATACGGCTGTGTAAGCTGACGTTGAGCAACACCAAAAGCTTCGTCAGGATCGGGAAGGACCTCTCCGAGCCGTTCGATACCAAACGAGGCTTCAGACAGGGTGACTCACTATCGTGCGACTACTTCAATCTATTGCTGGAAAAAATAATACGAGCTCCAGAGCTAAATAGAGAAGGTACAATCTTCTACAAGAGTGTACAGCTCCTGGCGTATGCCGATGATATTGATATCATCGGAAGCAACAACCGCGCAGTTTGTTCAGCGTTTTCCAGACCGGATAAAGCAGCAAAGCGTATGGGTCTGCTGGTGAATGAGGACAAGACGAAATATCTCCTGTCATCAAACAAATAGTCAGCGCACTCGCGTCTTGGCTCCCACGTCACTGTTGACAGTCATAACTTTGAAGTTGTAGATAATTTCGTTTATCTGGGAACCAGCATTAACAACATCAACAATGTCAGCCTTGAAATCCAATGCAGAATCACTCTTGCCAACAGGTGCTACTGTGGACTGAGTAGGCAATTGAAAAGTAAAGTCCTCTCTCGACGAACCAAAATCAAACTCTATAATTCGCTCATTATTACCGTCCTGATGTATGGCGCTGAAGCGTGGACGATGACAACATCCGATGAGACGAGCTCTGAAAGTATTCGATGCAGTACCCGCTGGAGGAAGCCGCGGAAGAGGACGGCCTCCACTCCGGTGGAAAGACCAAGTGCAAAGTGACCTGGCTTCACTTGGTGTTTCCAGTTGGCGCCAAAAAGCAAAAAGGAGGAATGAGTGGCGCGCTCTGGTGGATTCGGCTATAATCGCTTAAATCGGTTCCTATGCCATATATATATATATATATATAAATAATATAAAGAAATGTAAATGAATTTAAAAAAATGAATAAAGGGTGATTTTTTAAGAGCTTGATAACTTTTTTAAAAAAAAAAACGCATAAAATTTGCAAAATCTCATCGGTTCTTTATTGGAAACGTTAGATTGGTTCATGACATTTACTTTTTGAAGATAATTTCATTTAAATGTTGACCGCGGCTGCGTCTTAGGTGGTCCATTCGGAAAGTCCAATTTTGGGCAACTTTTTCGAGCATTTCGGCCGGAATAGCCCGAATTTCTTCGGAAATGTTGTCTTCCAAAGCTGGAATAGTTGCTGGCTTATTTCTGTAGACTTTAGACTTGACGTAGCCCCACAAAAAATAGTCTAAAGGCGTTAAATCGCATGATCTTGGTGGCCAACTTACGGGTCCATTTCTTGAGATGAATTGTTCTCCGAAGTTTTCCCTCAAAATGGCCATAGAATCGCGAGCTGTGTGGCATGTAGCGCCATCTTGTTGAAACCACATGTCAACCAAGTTCAGTTCTTCCATTTTTGGCAACAAAAAGTTTGTTAGCATCGAACGATAGCGATCGCCATTCACCGTAACGTTGCGTCCAACAGCATCTTTGAAAAAATACGGTCCAATGATTCCACCAGCGTACAAACCACACCAAACAGTGCATTTTTCGGGATGCATGGGCAGTTCTTGAACGGCTTCTGGTTGCTCTTCACCCCAAATGCGGCAATTTTGCTTATTTACGTAGCCATTCAACCAGAAATGAGCCTCATCGCTGAACAAAATTTGTCGATAAAAAAGCGGATTTTCTGCCAACTTTTCTAGGGCCCATTCACTGAAAATTCGACGTTGTGGCAGATCGTTTCATCATTCATGATGAAATGTCAAAGCATACTGAGCATCTTTCTCTTTGACACCATGTCTGAAATCCCACGTGATCTGTCAAATACTAATGCATGAAAATCCTAACCTCAAAAAAATCACCCGTTATAAATTTAAGTTTTAGAGTTTAGATTTGTAAATAATGTAAAGAAATGTAATACCCGGTTTCACAGTTCGTACTTTGGTTGTGCTTAAGATAAGACAGGAAAATAGTGTTTTACAGTTCATATTTAAGTTATGCTTAAGTACTGAAAATGGGAGACTTAAGCAGTGCTTAAGTAACAGCTGATTTTTGTTTTGATATGCGTAGAATTTTGAATTATTTGTCAAAAGAATAAAATAAAAAATTATTTACTGAAAAAGAAAATATGGAATCGCTTGAATTCTATGGCGGTTTTATAATTTTCAACGACTTGTAATAGGTGCCCCGAATCGCAAGCGGTCAATTTCGGTGTTCTTTTATTGTTCACCTTCATTTTCAATATTCTTTTTAATATTTTTTCAACCCAATTTTATTTTTTATCAATAGAAATTTCCATTTGTCAAACATAATTTTATACATGGCATTCGTAAAACATATGTTTTCCATTGTGCCACCATATTTAATAATAATTAATTTTATAGAAAATAACCATCGACTGTGAAACGCAAACGACTACTCAGTACACAACAATGCTTAGCTAAGATTTTATTTGGGCAGAACTCAAGCACGAACTGTGAAACCGGGCATAAATGAATTAAAAAAAAATTAATAAAAATGTAAGTTTTAGTTTTAAGATTTGTAAATAATGTAAATGAATTTAAAGAAATAAAATGTCAATGAAGAAATTAATATAAGAACAAGTAAGGAAAGGATAAGTTCGGGTACAACCGAACATTTTATACTCTCGCAATTTATTTAGAGATTTACCTATATTTTCGGTGAAAAAATTACCCTTAGGCACTGAGTTCTTCATGTTTGATATCAGGGGCCTTGAAAAGTCGTGGTTCGATTTTGACAATTCTTCCACAAATGATGTCACAGCTCAAATACAGTATTTGTTTAAGGTGTTATTTCGCTATCTTTATTGGTTCCTTATGTATACATTATTAAGTGAACGAATCAGAAGAATTCAAAATTGAGTTATATGGGAAGTAGGCGTAGTTGTGACCCGATTTCCACCATTGTCATCAGGTTGTCAAGAAAATATTGTCTACCGAATTTCATTGAAATCTGTCGAGTAGTTCTTGAGATATGGTTTTTGACCCATAAGTGGGCGACGCCACGCCCATTTTCCATTTTGTAAAAAAATCTCAGTGCAGCTTTTTTCTGCCATTTCTTATGTAAAATTTGGTGTTTCTGACGTATCTCGTTAGTGAGTTAACGCACTTTTAGTCATTTTCCACCTAACCTTTGTATGGGAGGTGGGCGTTTGGTTTATATAGCTCTATTGGTTTGCGAGATATGTACAAAAAACTTATTTGGGGACGGGGTCACGCCCACTCCCCCCTCCCTAATGCGATCCTATGTTCCAAATTTTATTTTCATAACTTTATTTATGGCTTAGTTATAGCTCATTGTGTTTTTGGTTATCACCATTTTGTGGGCGTGGTAGTGGTCCGTTTCCGCCCATCCTCGAACTTAACCTTCTTATGGTGCCAAGGAACACGTGTTCCAAGTTTCATTAAGATATCTCAATTTTTACTCAAGTTGCAGCTTGCACGGACGGACAGACGGACGGGCAGACAGACATCCGGATTTGAACTTTACTCGTCACCCTGATCACTTTGGTATATATGTATAACCCTATATCTTACTCGTTTAGTTTTAGGACTTACAAACAACCGTTATGTGGACAAAACTATAATACTCTCTTAGCAACTTTTGTTGCGAGAGTATAAAAAGAATGTATGAATTGAAAAATATTTATATAAATAAACTTAAAAAATTTATATATATGTAAATATACATATAAAATACAGAAATATTTTTTTTTTGTAGTGGAATAAATAAGAATAAATAAATAAATAATTTCAAAGGTGAATGTAATAATTGACCGAAATGTGAAACAAACTCTTGTCTTATTTATTCAGCTCTTGAGTTAACATTTCCACAAACGTAGGAGACGTTTCCTGGTAACTGCCGAGTTTCGTTTTGGATTGTTGTGCTGAAATCCACTTTTCATTAATTTCAACATTTACCTCATTTAAAAAGTTGTGCAAAACGCAGCGTGTTTTGATCTCTCTCCTGTTGACTATGTGGTTATCCAAGCCTTTGCCAAACCGTCTAAACCTTGCCTTTAAATGACCGAAAGCATTCTCCACCACTCTTCGACATTTCGAGAGAACATAGTTAAGTTTTTTTTTATCCAAAGGTTGATTTATACGAAAAGGGTAGGGTTTCATCAAATGTTCATCTTATTTGAACGAAGAGACGCCCAATAAAACTACTGAGGCATTACTTGACGAAATTTGTCTACTCATGTCTATAATAAACTAGATTGTGCCAACTGGCTTTTTAAAAATGAACTCTCAAATATTGAAGAGTCATTACAACGGCCTGGACTACCAACGTTGATGTATATAATGCGGCATCTATAAGATTAAAGAAATACATTAGGTGTTAAAAGATCTTCATGAAAAAACTTACCTTGCATCTACTAAAGCCAAAAAAACTATGGAATACCAGCCTTTGTAATTGTAGTAGTCAACAGCATCTTCTGCCGCGGGGCGAACTTCTATATGACAATCATCTAAAACTTAAAAATATATAAAAAGTCCACCGTAAAAAAATTAACTTATTACCTATAGCTCCTAACACTTGAAGGAAACCCAATGATTCAAAACCATTTATATACTCTCGCAATTGAAATTCGTTAGTTGGGATTGAAATTCGTTAGTTGGGAGTTTCTTCAAATACAATGGCCACAAACATCGCCAAACTTCATGGCAGAACTCAATTAGAATGGAGCAGACAGTGCTTTTTCCAATTCCGAACATATTTCCAATTGCAATAAAGCAATGCGTTTTTCTAATTGAATTGTTTTCCGGTAGTTAGTGGTTTTCTTCTCCAAGCCTTTCAACATAATACACAATTTATTTAAGGATTTGCGCTTGATTCGGAAGTTGCTTTTAAAAAATGCATCTGAATTCACCTGGCAATCGACTTCTCAAAACATTTGGCCACGAGTCTGAATTATATACACATTATAATAATACATATATTTATATACATATGTATGTACCTTCATCCAAATAGACCTTGTTGAAGTTGCTCCATGTTGAGTATTATGTGTGCATGCAACGAACGTTTCATTGCTAAGCGGTTCAAATCAAACAATTCCTCAATAATAATATTTATAAAAAAAGGAAAATTTTTATAACAAAGTACGACATTACAATATTTTCCTTTAATAAATACTTTGTATTTATATAATAATATTTGTGTTTATGCCTGAATGCCAAAAACAGCTGATTCGTAAATTTCCAACGGCAGTGAGAATAGGGCAGTTTTGTTAAGCGTTTAAATGTAATCTAATTACTTCTATTTTTCCGTCGGAACATGATGTTACATTCAACATAAAATTATTTCCAAATACGAAGTTTAAATACGCCAAGAAATTTGTGATTGATATATTCGATCCAAATGACCAGCCTAAAATCTTAATTACTGAACATACGCGCTCATCGCGCCGCACAAGAAAACGTAAAACCAATTTTGAACGACTATTTTTTTTCTAAAACTGGAGAAAAAAGCAAAAGATATGGTCGGAAATTGCAAAATCGTTCAAAGTCAAAGTATAATAGAAACCGTCAAAGGCAAAAGAGAGCTGAAACGCAAATTCCATCGTGTTTAGGAGAAATCCCTCATATTGATATATTTTCTACATATTCAAAATATTTTTTAACATTTTTAGACAAGTTTTCCAAATTTGCAGTTGTGAAAACTATAGCCTCTAGAACAATTGTAGATAGAAAGCCGCAACTCATTTAACTTTTGAACATTTTATCTAATGCAAAATCATTTATTGTGATAATGAGAAGTCACTAAATTCACATACCGTCCGATATCTTCTTGACAATAGTTTCGGTAATGAAATTGTTAATGCTCCACCACTCCACAGTGCATCTAATGGACAAGTAGAGCGGTTTTACAGTACATTGTTGGAAATTGTGATCCAGACAAAACAACTTGAAATAGATCGCATTTTTGAATTAAAAACACAAAATAAATTTTCATCTGAATATAAAACATGCTACATTAATTAAGTCAATGCCAACTCCCTGTCTGCATTTATAGTAAAAATTAAAACTGCAAACAATTTTGCCGACTAGACGATTATTGTATCGTTCTACATACTATTTCAGGGATAAGGGGATGTCCAACTTATTCCAGTGTAAGGGCGCATCAAAATTAGCGTTTTTTATAACATTTCGCATTGTTGCCAGATCTGAAAAAAGAGAATTTTTTGGGCATTCTAAATTAAACACCCAATTTGCATTTTCCACACCACCTATGAGGTACGCAAAAAGACGGGTTACCGAAGTTGTTTTTGGGTGCTCGGTCTATATCACCCATAAAAATATATATATACATAAAAAAATCAAAGAAAAACAAGTAAGGAAGCCTAAGTTCGGGTGTAACCGAACATTTTATACTTTCGCATGGTAAAGAGATAATCGTAATGATTAATTTATTTCTATATTAAGGAATAAACAAAGAACTAAAGTTTTTTTTTGAAGAAGATTTCTTATTGTACTGCCTGTAGACTTTAAACTAATGTTAAAATCTCCAACAATTATGACATTTTGATTGCACAACTCAGTAGTAAGGAGTTGTTGAAGTTCTGCAAATAAATGTCTGAGAGGAAAAGCTGAGTTTCTGTAAAGAACTAGTATATTATGATTGAAATATTTAAAAAAAACTGCTTCTAAAACTTTGCGGCCTGAATAAATTTTCTATACAAGTTTTGCTTCTATAGAGCTAGCAATACTATGTATGTATGTGATTGGCGTTGCAACCGTTTAGCCGGTTATAGCCGGCTCGGCTTCCTCCGGCGGGTACTGCATCGAACACTTTCAGGGCTGGAGTGTTTTCGTCCATTCGGACAACATGACCTAGCCAGCGTAGCCGCTGTCTTTTTATTCGCTGAACTATGTCAATGTTGTCGTATAACTCGTACAGCTCATCGTTCCATCGTCTGCGGTATTCGCCGTTGCCAATGCTCTGAGGACCATAAATCTTGCGCAAAATTTTCCTCTCGAAAACTCCTAGTGTCGTCTCATCTGATGTTGACATCGTCCAAGCTTCTGCACCGTAGAGCAGGACGGGAATGATAAGCGACTTGTAGAGCTTGATTTTGGTTCGTCGAGAGAGGACTTTACTGTTCAATTGCCTACTCAGTCCAAAGTAGCACCTGTTGGCAAGAGTTATTCTGCTCTGGATTTCGAGGCTGACATTGATCGTGTTGTTGATGCTGGTTCCCAGGTATACGAAATTATCTACGACCTCGAAGTTATGACTGTCAACAGTGACGTGGGAGCCAAGACGCGAATGCGCCGACTGTTTGCTTGATGACAGGAGATATTTCGTCTTGTCCTCATTCACCTCCAGACTCATTCGCTTCGCCTCCTTATCCATGCGGGAAAAAGCAGAACAAACGGCGCGGTTGTTGCTTCCGATGATATCAATATCATCGGCGTACGCCAGGAGCTGTACACTCTTGTAGAAGATTGTACCTTCTCGGTTTAGCTCTTATAATTTTTTCCAGCATCAGTTTAAAGAAGTCGCAAGATAGTGAGTCACCTTGTCTAAAACCTCGTTTGGTATCGAACGGCTCGGAGAGGTCCTTTCCAATCATGACGGAGCTTTTGGTGTTACTCAGCGTCAATTTACACAGCCGTATTAGTTTTGCAGGGATGCCAAATTCAGACATCGCGGCGTAAAGGCAGCTCCTTTTCGTGCTGTCGAAAGCAGCTTTAAAGTCGACAAAGAGATGGTGTGTGTCGATCCTCTTTTCACGGGTCTTCTCCAAAATTTGGCGCATGGTGAATATCTGGTCAGTTGTCGATTTTCCAGGTCTAAAGCCACACTGATAAGATCCAATCAGTTTGTTGACGGTGGGCTTTAGTCTTTCACACAGTACGCTCGATAGAACCTTGTATGCGATATTTAGGAGGCTGATCCCATGGTAATTGGCGCAGATTGTGGGAGCAATACTATGCTTTGCATAAATTATAAGGCCCCGTTTATTTCGGTTACTTGTCTCAGTGCTGTGTAGTATATGTGGCCTATATTTTTCTTCACATCGCGAATATTCATCCTCAAAGAATTGCGGCTAGACGTGCCCGAAAGATTCTCTGTTTAATGAATGAAAGATGTTCCTGACATCCAAATTCAGAACGAAAATGAATTGCCTGATTTACCAATAATAAATGATATAAAGGAGTGGGTCAAAAGTCCATGGACACAAGATGATTAAGTTTTGTATTTTTAATTAGCATAATTAAGTATATATATATATTATTGTGAGTTCAAAATGTGACAACTTGTGACAAGGAGTTAAAAAGTCCTTAAATTCGTGTGACGTAATTTATGGATGGCCCCTTATATCGTTAATATGAGAGTGGAGACTCTGAACATTATGAAATAAAATTTGAAGTGCTGATACCCGAGAATTCATAAAATTGAAATTTGTGTGTTTGTGCTCAATTCCATCAGTTCTCTAAATACTGGATCTGACTCAGAAAATTGATTATATATGTATACGAGGGTTGCTATATATATTTCTGGCCTAATAATGAAAATAAGAATATTTATCAACGAAAATGGTTTTATTGCTTTTCAAAAAATTCTCCATCAAGATTTACACACTTTTGCATTCGCTCAAACCAATTGTCAAATTGTGCGGGATCCAACGAGAACAAACCTTTTTTACGGCCAGGTGTTCATGGAATATTTATCAACGAAAATGGTTTTATTGCTTTTCAAAATATTCTCCATCAAGATTTACACACTTTTGCATTCGCTCAAACCAATTGTCAAATTGTGCGGGATCCAACGAGAACAAACCTTTTTTACGGCCAGGTGTTCATGCAATATGCTGGTGGGAGAAATGTATTCTGGTGGGAGAAGTGTATGCTGGTGGGAGAAATGCATAGGCATGTCTCTATCTGAAGGTATGTTACATGACGGTCTTGCATTCTCAGTTCACGTACGGCATCGATGTTTTCTGGCACAACGGCTGTTTTTGGACGACCTTCACGGAATTCGTCTTTGAGCGAGCGTCGACCACGATTGAAATCGTTGTACCAGTTTTTCACAGTGCTAAAGGATGGTGCTTCATAGCCATTCAAAGATTTTAGTTCATCGATGCACTCTTGTCGCGATAATCCACGTCGAAAATGTTCACGAGTTAATTCCATTTTTTGGCCGAGAGGTATTTTTAATTCCCTGTAAATAAAACAATTCACGATTAAATGACAAAACGTTCTGAGTGATGTTATGCTAAAAAACTTTCCAATGGAAATGTCAGATTGCACCTGGCAACACCTAGTGTTGCCTAGGGCAGAAATATATATAGCAGCCCTCGTATATTTGGCGTAGAAACCGCTTTAAGCGATTATAACTGAATCCACCAGAGCGCGCCACTCGTTCGTCCTTTTTGCTTTTTGGCGCCAATTGGAAACACCAAGTGGAGCCAGCTCACTTTGCGCTTCGTCTTTCCACCATTATGCTATCTTCTTCTTCTTCTTGACTGGCGTAGACACCGCTTACGCGGTTATAGCCGAGTCCAAAACAGCGCGCCACGTATCCCTCCTTTGTTTTTTTATTCGCTGGACTATGTCTATGTCGTCGAATAACACATACAGCTCATCGTTCCATCGTCTGCGGTATTCGCCGTTGCCAATTCTTAAGGGACCATAAATCTTCCGCAAAACCTTTCTCTCGAAAACTCCTATAGCCGTCTCATCGGATGTTGACATCGTCCACGCTTCTGCACCGTAAAGTAGGACGGGAATGATGAGAGACTTGTAGAGTTTGGTTTTTGTTCGTCGAGAGAGGACTTTACTTTTCAATTGCCTACTTAGTCCATAGTAGCACCTGTTGGCAAGAGTGATTCTGCGTTGGATTTCCAGGCTGACATTGTTAATGCTGGTTCCCAGGTAGACGAAATTATCTACAACTTCAAAGTTATGACTGTCAACAGTGACGTGGGAGCCAAGACGCGAATGCGCTGACTGTTTGTTTGACGACAGGAGATATTTCGTCTTGTCCTCGTTCACCACCAGACCCATACGCTTCGCTTCCTTATCCAGTCTGGAGAAAGCAGAACTAACGGCGCGGGTGTTGTTTCCAATGATATCGATATCATCGGCGTACGCCAGTAGCTGTACACTCTTATAGAAGATTGTACCTTATCTGTTTAGCTCTGCAGCTCGTATTATTTTCTCCAGCATCAGGTTAAAGAAATCACACGATAGTGAGTCACCTTGTCTGAAACCTCGTCTGGTATCGAACGGCTCGGAGAGGTCCTTCCCGATCCTGACGGAGCTTTTGGTGTTGCTCAACGTCAGCTTACACAGCCTTTTTAGTTTTGCGGGGATACCAAATTCAGACATCGCGGCATAAAGGCAGCTCCTTTTCGTGCTGTCGAAAGCAGCTTTAAAGTCGACAAAGAGATGGTGTGTGTCGATCCTATTTTCACGGGACTTCTCCAAAATTTGGCGCATGGTGAATATCTGGTCCGTTGTTGATTTTCCAGGTCTAAAGCCACACTGATAAGGTCCAATCAGTTTGTTGACGGTGGGCTTTAGTCTTTCACACAATACGCTCGACAGAACCTTATACGCGATGTTGAGGAGGCTTATCCCACGGTAATTGGCGCAAATTGTGGGGTCTCCCTTTTTGTGTATTGGGCAGAGTACACTGAGATTCCAATCGTCAGGCATGCTTTCTTCCGACCATATTCTGCAAAGAAGCTGATGCAAGCACCTTATCAGCTCTTCGCCGCCGTATTTGAATAGCTCGGCCGGTAATCCATCGGCACCCGCCGCCTTATTGTTCTTCAAACGGGTAATTGCTATTCGAATTTCTTCACGGTCGGGCAATGGAACATCTGCTCCATCGTCGTCGATTGGGGAATCGGGCTCGCCATCTCCTGGTGTTGTACTTTCACTGCCATTCAGCAGGCTGGAGAAGTGTTCCCTCCACAAACTCAGTATACTCTGGTCATCAATAACTAGATCACCTCTGGGGGTCCTACAGGAGTGTGCTCCGGTCTTGAAACCGTCAGTTAGTCGCCGGATCTTTTCGTAAAATTTTCGAGCATTACCCCTATCGGCCAGCTTGTCAAGCTCTTCATACTCACGCATTTCGGCCTCTTTCTTTTTTTGTCTGCAAATGCGTCTCGCTTCCCTCTTCAGCTCTCGGTATCTTTCCCATCCCGCTCGTGTTGCGGCCTATCGCAACATTGAGAGGTAGGCAGTCTGTTTTCTCTCCACTGCGAGACGACAATCCTCATCATACCAGCTGTTTTTTTTGACTTTTCCGAAAACCAATGGTTTCGGTTGCAGCTGTACGTAAGGAGTTTGATATGCCGTCCCACAGCTCCCTTATACCGAGATGCTGATGAGTGCTCTCAGAGAGCAGGAGTGCAAGTCGAGTAGAAAATCGTTCGGCTGTCGGTTGTGATTGCAGCTTCTCGATGTCGAACCTTCCTTGTGTTTGTTGACGTGTACGCTTTTCTACACAGAGGCGGGTGCGTATCTTAGCTGCTACAAGATAGTGGTCCGAGTCGATGTTGGGACCACGAAGCGTACGCACATCAAAAACACTGGAGACATGTCGTCCATCTATCACAACATGATCGATCTGGTTGCGAGTGTTTCGATCCGGGGACAGCCAAGTAGCTTGATGGATTTTCTTATGCTGGAATCTAGTACTAAAGACGATCATATTTCGGGCCCCGGCGAAGTCGATCAGCCTCAGACCGTTTGGTGATGTTTCGTCATGGAGGCTGAATTTTCCGACTGTTGTGCCAAAGACACCTTCTTTACACACCCTAGCGTTGAAATCGCCAAGCACGATTTTGACATCGTGGCGGGGGCAGCGCTCATAGGTACGTTCTAGGCGCTCATAGAAGGTATCTTTGATCACTTCGTCCTTCTCTTCCGTCGGGGCGTGGGCGCAAATCAGCGATATGTTGAAGAACCTCGCTTTGATGCGGATTGTGGCTAGACGTTCATCCACCGGAGTGAATGCCAGGACTCGACGACGGAGTCTCTCTCCCATGCCCTTATTCGTAGTCCTTTAAACGTTTGCAGTGGTCGTCATCAAAATTGGGGTCTCTCATCCGAGGCTGTTTTTTCTTTTTCATTGGGGGTGTTTTTATGTGGTGGGTCCCAAACCCTACGCACAACCGCATAGGCGGGTTTCGCCTTCTCACTTTAGCTCGCCTCCAAACGGATGTCTGTTGGCTACCCAGAGGATACTTGGTCTAAGGCCGGAAGTCGTGAGCTGCTTGAGCCACATGTAAAAGAATCGTTCCTGGCCACTCCCAAGTGAATGACAGTCAGAAACTTTCCTCACTTACGTGAACTTCTACATATGACTCCATCCATCCAACTGTTACAACGTAACAGTGGAACAAATTAAAAAAAAATATTCAACCAAAACTCTATCCCATAATCCTTAATAACGAAAAATATATAAAAGATTTTTGGAAACTGAATAATTATAAAAATTCATCGAGCGAACATCGAACAATATCCGTGAATTATGTAAAAGATTTTTGGAAATTGAATAATAATAAAAATTTACCACGCGAACAAAATTCCATAAAATATGTAAAAGATTTTTGCAATTTATTTATTTAACTTTATTTATATTATATAATACACAATGTGACCCACATATCGTCATTAATATTGTATAAAGTCCATTGAAAGTTGGAAACCATAATATTAGATTAGAAGCACCGAGGTCCTCGTGTTCGATATATGGGGCCTTAAAAACCTGTTGTCCGATTTCGGCGATTTTTAGAATGGGGGTGCCACACTATAAACATAGTATTTGTGCAAAGTCCTGCACCAATATCTTCACTAGTGCTTACTTTATATATTGTAAAGTAAACGATACAGATCGTCTTCAAAGTTCTGGTATATAGGAAGTAGGCGTGGTTGTGAAGTGATTGGCCTATTTTCACAACATATCATTGGGATGTAAGAAAACTATTACAAACCCAGTTTTATTGAAATCGCTCGAGTAGTTCCTGAGATATGGGCTTTGACCCATAAGTGGGCGACGCCACGCCCATTTTCCATTTTGTAAAAAAATCTGAGTGCAGCTTCTATATGCCACTTCTTATGTGAAATTTAGTATTTCTGACGTTTTTCGTTAGTGAGTTAACCCACTTTTAGTAATTTTCAACCTAACCATTGTGGGAGGTGGGTGTGGTTATTATCCGATTTCTTTCATTTTTGCACTGTATTAAGAAGTGGCTAAAAATCGACTGCAGAAAGTTTGGTTTATATAGCTCTATAACTAAAACTAAATCTAAGCATTGAAAATTGTATCTTATCAATTGTGTCACTCATTAATTTTTTTAATGCTAAGCATACCTTTAAATAATGTAAGAATTTTATTTAAGAACTTTAACTTGTAAACAAAGAAAATGTGCAATGAAGACATTGTTCGCGTTCGTTCGTGTTCTTTCGGCGCATTAGTGAAAGGAACAACTTTGTCAGATCAAAACGACTGTGTACAAACTGCACATAATATAAATAATTGCGAAAGCAAATTCAACTGCGTTTATTGTCTAAAAAGACACCACTCAAAGTTGCATTTCAACAAACCTCTTATGACACCCCAAAATAGTGCTTACATTAACACAAAAAGAACCACGGCAACTCCCGAAACACAAAACCCCGAAATTGGTCAAGAGACACCATGTTGCTCAAAGGCATTACTACCCACAGCAGTCGTCTCCATCGAATACCGAGGAGAACTGTTCAAACTTAGGGCCTTAGTAGACTAAGGATTACAACGATCCTTCATAGCGTCTAAGGCACAAAATAAACTGAAACTGCCAACGAAACAAAAAAAAATTTAAATTACGGGAATGGGTGGAAGAGTTATACAGAACTCTAATAAAATCTGCCCCATTACCCTAATTTCTCCCCAAGCGGATAAACGCATTCTAGCAGAAGCTATAGTCTTACCACAACTCACAAACATGCTTCCTAGCTACCAAATAAAGAGCAAGCATTTGGATAAGGTTTCACATCTGAATGTAGCAGATCCCAACTGCAACTTATAGCTCAAAATACTATATTCGGTTGGATACTAAGTGGACCAGTTACCGAAACATTTAACACCTTGACAACTGAAGTTGTGGAAATATCCAATAAATACTTTAATACACAGTTAAGGAAATTTTGGGAGTTAGAAGAACTCCCTCCCATATCGATTACAAAACTAGAAGATCAGTATTGTGAAGACTTTTACAAAGCCACAACCACTTGATAAGAAAATGGTCGGTACGTCGTACGACTACCAAGAAAACAACAATTTCCTGACACACTCGCCTTAGGTCACTCCTGCACCTCTGCCATACAGCAGTTTCTAAGCATGGAAAAAAACCTACTTAGAAGAGGTGAGCTCAAACAAGAATATGATGGGGTCTTAGAAAAATACCTCCATTTAGATCACGTGGAGGAAATAAACCCATGCGAAAAAATCACAACAGGCAGTATTACTCATTATGCTTGCCACATCACGCAGTAGTAAAGCCTGACAAAAAAACTACAAAAGTTAGAGTTGTTTTCAATGCCTCAAGAGCCACTAGCTCGGGGAATTCCCTCGATGACCCGGGACCCACTCCAACAAGATTTAATGCTCCTCATATTAAATTGGCGTATATACAAATACGTATTCAATGGGGACGTCGGAAAAATGTATCGACAAATAGTCACCTTATGTATGGATGATCAAGATTTTCAGCGAATTATTTTCCGAAAATCTCCCAATAGTATACTACTCGACTTTAAATTAAAAACAGTTACCTTTGGTGTAAAAAGTGCCCCATACTTAGCCATTCGTACACTTCACGAATGGGCAGAAGACACAAAGTCAGAATTTCATCTGGCAATAAAAGTGTTAAAAACACAAACATATGTGGACGATATCCTGTCTGGAAGCCACAGCCTTCTACAGGCATACAAGTCCTTATATATATATTTGGCGTAGGAACCGCTTTAAGCGATTATAGCCGAATCCACCAGAGCGCGCCACTCATTCCTTCTTTTTGCTTTTTGGCGCCAACTGGAAACACCAAGTGAAGCCAGGTCACTTTGCACTTGGTCTTTCCACCGGAGTGGAGGTCGTCCTCTTCCGCGGCTTCCTCCAGCGGGTACTGCATCGAATACTTTCAGAGCTGGAGTGTTTTCTTCCATCCGTATAACATGACCTAGCCAGCGTAGCCGCTGTCTTTTTATTCGCTGAACTATGTCAATGTCGTCGTATAAATCGTACAGCTCATCGTTCCATCGTCTGGGGTATTCGCCGTTGCCAATGTTTAGAGGACCATAAATCTTGCGCAAAACCTTTCTCTCGAAAACCCCAAGAGTCGTCTCATCGGATGTTGTCATCGTCCACGCTTCAGCGCCATACATCAGGACGGGAATAATGAGCGACTTATAGAGTTTGATTTTGGTTCGTCGAGAGAGGACTTTACTTTTCAATTGCCTACTCAGTCCAAAGTAGCACCTGTTGGCAAGAGTTATTCTGCGTTGGATTTCAAGGCTGACATTGTTGGTGTTGTTAATGCTGGTTCCCAGATAAACGAAATTATCTACAACTTCAAAGTTATGACTGTCAACAGTGACGTGGGAGCCAAGACGCGAGTGCGCTGACTGTTTGTTTGATGACAGGAGATATTTCGTCTTGTCCTCATTCACCACCAAACCCATACGCTTCGCTTCTTTATCTAGTCTGAAAAACGCAGAACAAACGGCGCGGTTGTTGCTTCCGATGATATCAATATCATCGGCATACGCCAGTAGCTGTACACTCTTGTAGAAGATTGTACCCTCTCTATTTAGTTCTGCAGCTCGTATTATTTTTTCCAGCAATAGATTGAAGAAGTCGCACGATAGAGAGTCACCCTGTCTGAAGCCTCGTTTGGTATCGAACGGCTCGGAGAGGTCCTTCCCGATCCTGACGGAGCTTTTGGTGTTGCTCAACGTCAGCTTACATAGCCGTATTAGTTTTGCAGGGATACCAAATTCAGACATCGCGGCATAAAGGCAGCTCTTTTTCGTGCTATCGAAGGCAGCTTTAAAATCGATAAAAAGATGGTGAGTATCGATTCTTCTCTCTCGGGTCTTTTCCAAGATTTGGCGCATGGTGAATATCTGGTCCATTGTGGGTTTTCCAGGTCTAAAGCCACACTGATAAGGTCCAATCAGTTCGTTGACGGTGGGCTTTAGTCTTTCACACAATACGCTCGACAAAACCTTATATGCGATATTGAGGAGACTTATACCACGGTAGTTGGCGCAGATTGTGGGGTCTCCCTTCTTATGGATTGGGCAGAGCACACTAAGATTCCAATCGTCAGGCATGCTTTCTTCCGACCATATTCTACAAAGAAGCTGATGCATGCACCTTATCAGTTCTTCGCCGCCGTATTTGAATAGCTCGGCCGGTAATCCATCGGCCCCCGCCGCTTTGTTGTTCTTCAAGCGGGTAATTGCTATTCGAATTTCTTCATGGTCGGGTAATGGAACATCTATTCCATCGTCATCGATTGGGGAATCGGGTTCGCCATCTCCTGGTGTTGTACTTTCACTGCCATTGAGCAGGTCGGAGAAGTGTTCCCTCCATAATCCCAGTGTGCTCTGGACATCCGTTACCAGATTACCTTCTCGGTCCCTACATGATAATGCTCCGGTCTTGAAACCATCTGTTAATCGCCTCATCTTTTCATAAAATTTTCGAGCATTACCCATGTCGGCCAGCTTTTCAAGCTTTTCATACTCACGCATTTCGGCCTCTTCCTTTTTACGTCTGCAAATGCGTCTCGCTTCCCTCTTCAGTTCTCGATATCTATCCCACCCCGAACGTGTTGTGGTCGATCGCAGTCTGTTTTCTCTCCACTGCGGAACGACAATTCTCATCGTACCAACTGGTTTTTTGGCGTTGCCGGAGACCAATTGTTTCGACTGCAGCAGTATGCAATGAGTTTTAGATGCCGTTAAACAGCTCCCTTATATCGAGATGCTGATGAGTGCTCTCAGAGAGCAGGAGTGCAAGTCGAGTAGAAAATCGTTCGGCTGTCGGTTGTGATTGCAGCTTTTCGACGTCGAACCTTCCTTGTGTTTGTTGACGGGCGTTCTTTGCTGCACAGAGGCGAGTGCGTATGGTTTGGTCCTCGGAGCGTACGCACGTCTAAAACACTGGAGACATGTCTTCCGTCTATCACAACGTGATCGATTTGATTGCGCGTGTTTCGATCAGGGGACAGCCACGTTGCTTGATGAATTTTTTTATGCTGGAATCTGGTACTACAGACAACCATATTTCGAGCCCCAGCGAAGTCGATCAGCCTCAGGCCGTTTGGCGATGTTTCGTCATGGAGGCTGAATTTTCCGATTGTTGTGCCAAAGACACCTTCTTTACCCACCCTGGCGTTAAAATCGCCAAGCACGATTTTGACATCGTGGCGGAGGCAGCGCTCATAGGTGCGTTCTTGGCGCTCATAGAAAGCATCTTTGGTCACATCGTCCTTCTCTTCCGTTGGGGCGTGGGCGCAAATCAGCGATATGTTGAAGAACCTCGCTTTGATGCGGATTGTGGCAAGACGTTCATCCACCGGGGTGAATGCCAGAACCCGACGACGTAGTCTCTCTCCCACCACAAATCCAACACCGAATTTGCGCTCCTTTATATGGCCGCTGTAGTAGATGTCACAAGGACCCACCTTCTTCCGTCCTTGTCCCGTCCATCGCACTTCTTGGATGGCGGTGATGTCAGCCTTGAGTTGTATGAGGACATCAACCAGCTGGGCAGAGGCACCTTCCCAATTAAGAGTCCGGACATTCCAGGTGCATGCCCTCAAATCATGATCCTTAGTACGTTTGCAGGGGTCGTCATCAAAAGGGGGGTTTCTCATCCGAGGCTCGGTGTTTGTTTTCATTGGGGAGATTTTTTTTATGTGGTGGGTCCCATGCCCTACGCACAACCGCACAAGCGGGCTTCGCCTTCTCACTTTAGCTCGCCTCCAAACGGATGTCTGTTAGCTACCCAGGGGATACTTGGTCTAAAACCGGAAGTCGTGAGCTGCTTGAGTCATATGCAAAAGAATCGTTCCTGGCCACTCCCAAGTGAATGGCAATCAGAAACTTTCCTCACTTGCGTGAACTTCTACATATGAGTCCTTATCGCAAGTAATAAGTGCCCTCAGCACCGCAGGGTTCCCCTTAAAAAAGATTACAGCTAATCACCCAAATATATTAAAAAGTATACCAAAAGGCAATTTGTGGGATACTAATTTCCTCATATTCGAGAAGGAAAGTACAACAAAAACACTAAGCTTCCAATGGAATGCGATATCTGACCAGTTTTCAAACACTACAGAGTCAATTTCCGCATTGTGTGTGATTGGCGTTGCAACCGTTTAGCCGGTTATAGCCGAATCGACTATAGTGCGCCACCTCTCTCTCTCCTTCGCAGTTCGGCGCCAGTTGGAGATCCCAAGTGTAACCAGGTCGCTCTCCACCTGGTCCCTCCACCGGAGTGGAGGTCGTCCTCTTCCGCGGCTTCTTCCAGCGGGTACTGCATCGAACACTTTCAGGGCTGGAGTGTTTTCGTCCATTCGGACAATATGACCTAGCCAGCGTAGCCGCTGTCTTTTTATTCGCTGAACTATGTCAATGTCGTCGTATAACCCGTACAGCTCATCGTTCCATCGTCTGCGGTATTCGCCGTTGCCAATGTTCTGAGGACCATAAATCTTGCGCAAAATTTTCCTCACGAAAACTCCTAGTGTCGTCTCATCTGATGTTGACATCGTCCAAGCTTCTGCACCGTAAAGCAGGACGGGAATGATAAGCGACTTGTAGAGCTTGATTTTGGTTCGTCGAGAGAGGACTTTACTGTTCAATTGCCTACTCAGTCCAAAGTAGCACCTGTTGGCAAGTGTTATTCTGCGCTGGATTTCGAGGCTGACATTGTTCGTGTTGTTGATGCTGGTTCCCAGGTATACGAAATTATCTACGACCTCGAAGTTATGACTGTCAACAGTGACGTGGGAGCCAAGACGCGAATGCGCCGACTGTTTGCTTGATGACAGGAGATATTTCGTCTTGTACTCATTCACCTCCAGACCCATTCGCTTCGCCTCCTTATCCATGCGGGAAAAAGCAGAACAAACGGCGCGGTTGTTGCTTCCGATGATATCAATATCATCGGCGTACGTCAGGAGCTGTACACTCTTGTAGAAGATTGTACCTTCTCGGTTTAGCTCTGCAGCTTTTATAATTTTTTCCAGCATCAGGTTAAAGAAGTCGCACGATAGTGAGTCACCTTGTCTGAAACCTCGTTTGGTATCGAACGGCTCGGAGAGGTCCTTCCCTATCCTGACGGAGTTTTTGGTGTTGCTCAACGTCAGCTTACACAGCCGTATTAGTTTTGTGGGATACCAAATTCAGACATCGCGGTGTAAAGGCAGCTCCTTTTCGTGCTGTCGAAAGCAGCTTTAAAATCGACAAAAAGGTGGTGTGTGTCGATCCTCTTTTCACGGGTCAGTTGTCGATTTTCCAGGTCTAAAGCCACACTGATAATCCCATTATGCCCTGGACATCGGTTACCAGATTACCATCTTGGTCTCTACATGAGGATGCTCCGGTCTTGAAACCTTCGTTAAGTCGCTTCATTTTTTCATAAAATTTTCGAGCATTCCCTCTGTCTGCTAGCTTCTCAAGCTCTTCGTACTCACGCATTTCGCCCTCTTTCTTTTTTTGTCTGCAAATGCGTCTCGCTTCCCTCTTCAGCTCTCGGTATCTTTCCCATCCCGCACGTGTTGTGGTCGTTTGCAACGTTGCGAGGTAGGCAGTCTGTTTTCTCTCCGCTGCGAGACGGCACTCCTCATCGTACCAGCTTGTTTTTTGTCGTTGCCGAAAACCAATTTTTTCGGCTGCAGCGGTACGCAGTGAGTGTGAGAGTTCCCTTATACCGAGATGCTGATGAGTGCTCTCAGAGAGCAGGAGTGCAAGTCGATTAGAATCGTTCGGCTGTCTGTTGCGATTGCAGCTTTTCGACGTCGAACCTTCCTTGTGTTTGTTGACGGGCATTCTTTGCTGCACAGAGGCGGGTGCGGGTCCTCGGTCTAAAACCGGAAGTCGTGAGCTGCTTGAACCATGTGGAGAAGAATCGTTTCTGGCCACTCCCAAGTGAATGACAATCAAAAACTTTCCTCACTTGTGTGAACTTTTACACATGATCCCATCCTCCGCATTATCCGCCATAATAAAAATACAAATTTTATCCTCTGTGGCAAAACTTTTCGACCCCGCAGGATGGCTTTCGCCAATTGATACAAAGCCAAAATCCTGATTACTGATACAAATGATACAAGCCAAAATCCTGATTCAAGAATTGTGGCTAGACGGAACCGACATTTAAACTTGGCGATAAATAAATTAAATCTCTTGTCCGATTATGAAATAGTTCTAGCTTGGTTAGACAAAATACCACATGCGTAGAAAACTAAGAGAACGTCTCAAATACTTGGCTTAGTAGGATCAGCCACTTAGCGACACGTAGCCAGTGCTGACAATCCTGCTGATCTAGGTACAAAAGGGTGCAAACCTCTGCATCTCGCCACCACCACCCTCTGTTGTAATGGCCCCCGATGATTAACAGAATCTCCCGATTCTTGGCCCCAATCACCTATGCACAACATAATTGCCGCAGAAGGTCGAAAAATCGTCACTTATCATACAACGCTGGATGATAATGACATCATTGAACGATTCTCATCGTTTCCAAGGACACTCAGAGTAGTCGCCTATATGTTCAAACTCGTAGAACGGCTCAAACATAGAATTAAAGGAGCAATATACCCTCAATGGGGAACATAGACGCACTTTGACTTACAAAAAGCAAAGGTCGCTCTTATCGCATCGACTCAAATGCGCTACTTCACTCGCGAAATAACACTACTGAGAGAATCAAATCCCATTGATAAAAAAAGTCTCACCTGAAATTGTACAGATGTATGCTCCCCAAGGCATCCAATTGCAATTCATTCCCTCAAGCGTTCCACACATGGGAGGTTTATGTGAATCCGCTGTAAAAAGCTTTAAATCACACTTAAAAAAATAACTAGCAACCATAAATTCAGCTATGAAGAATTTGCAACATTACTAAAGGTGGCTGTAAACGGTGAGAGTAATTCTTATGAGAATGTATAATTTGCCTCATCCTCATCGTGTACACAGCGTTGAGAACGCATTCTCATTCTCAACATAGACGCATTCTCATTCACAATGAGACCAATTACGTCGGTCGTGTAAATAGAGCGGGAGAGAATATGCAAACACTCTCACGACTCGATTTTATTCTCATTTGCAGCAAGTGAGTATATTTTTTCTCACCGCGTGCTTTTTTGATATTTCATTTGTATTTCTTCATTATTGATGTGATAAAGCGTGTGCAATGGATTCAGCAAAAAATAAAGTAAAATTATGTGATATTGGTGTGAGTATTATTATAGAAATTTTTTATTTTCTTTGTCTAGTTTGTATTTATCATTGCTTTGGTATATATTTTGTTTATAGAAATGGAGTGAAGAAAAATACATCAAATTGTTCGAATTGCATGAAGAAAATCCTATGATGTGGAAAAGAAGTGATGCCCAGTATATGGATATAAATGCAAAATCACGTTTATATGAAGAAATGGGTAAACAATTAGACTGCACTGGTGAAGAAGCAAAGCTGAGGTTCCGAAGCATGAAGCAAATATACCAGAAAATTTATAAAAAACTTCCAAAAAGTGGTAGTGCAGGTGGCACTCAAAAAGAATGGAGATTTACAAAAAACCTTTCCTTTTTGTATAATGAAATGACAAAAGCCGGACCTATAGATAATTTGGTAAGAATTTATCGCTTTATTTTTATTATATTCTCTAAAGTCTAAACAAAATTATTTGATTCAATTAATTATTATATCCACAAATTCGGTATTGAAATGGAACTTCACCTGCTTGAGTAACAAAAAATTCTGTTATTTCCTTTTGAATCTCTTTTGCTTCATTTGTTGCGTTTTGTGTTTGAACTGGAGCTAGAGAAATTAGTTCTTCTGGTGATTCCAAACGCCAGTTACCAGGAATTAATACACCGTTTTCTTCTGCATCAGCATACGATGTTGGTGAATAAAGATTTTGTGTCCGTCTCATGCAAAAATTGTGTAAAACACATACAGCCGATACTATGCTTGTAATTTTTGTGGTGAAAAGTTCATTGTTGTTCTCAAACATCTGAATCTAGCTGACGCTATACCAAAAGCATTTTCAATAATGCGTCTAGCACGTGATAATCGATAGTTAAAAATTCTTTCTGGCATCATCGCATCATCAGCAACAATAACAAACGGAATTTCTTTTTCTATATTCAATAATGGGCGATTTGGTGGAATATTCAACTGATTGTTTTGCAACTTTTCGTAAAATTTACATTCATTAAAAACACCACCATTTGAACCAGAACCTTTAGCGCCAATAGTAACATAGGTGAAACAATAATTAGCATCAGCTAATGCCATCAAAACAATACTGCAATGACCCTTGTAATTATAATATTCACTTCCGCTTCTGTCAGGTTTTATTATATTTATATGCTTTCCATCCAAAGCACCCATACAATTCATAAAATTCCACTTCTCCCAAAAGCTATCAGCAATTTTATACCATTCTTCCACAGTTGAAGGGGTCTGTAAAAATCAAAATTTTTAATTTAATAATTATTATTTATTATTTCCAGGGTGATGATAACACTGAAAGAGTTGCAGAAAGTGAAACATTTACAGACGCTGATACACACTATTCTTCCACTTCTATTTCATCAGCTGAAAAACCAACAACATCTTTTTTAAATAAAAGAAAGAGGGAAGCAGCAACACTTCAAAGAGAACAAATATATCAAGGTTTTTTGGAGGAGCTAAATAAAAAAGATAAATATGATGAATATGGTGAAGGATTGGCATCTATATTGAGGCGAATTGGTAAAAAAGAAGCTTATGCTGAAGAATTGGAATTGAAGTGGCACGCTGAAGGTATTGAAAGTTTGAAATGTTTGTCTACCAGACTTGCCTCCCAAGAAAGAGAATGAGTATTAGTTTTTTCATTCATTCAATTTAATTTTAGTTTTAAGATTACCAAAGTGTTCACCCAAAGACAAATGTATTAAATAAATTTATGTTTTTATATTTACCTTCAAATAATCTTCTTTTAGTATGTTGTAAATAGCTTCACAAACGTCAGTGATTATTTTACCAATCGTACACGGCGCAATTTTAAAAACAATAGACAAGTTGTTGAAACTATCACCTATTTGGAAAAAAGCACATTCAACTCAGGTAAAATTGTTGATTAAATTCCTAGAAATAATTACCTGATGCTAAATAGAATAGAGTGACAGCTAGACGATTACGACTACTAATTGCTTTTCTCATATTTGTGCACTTTTTTCGTATCAAAGGTTCAATCTTTTGATGAATTTCTTCAAATTCAACTAAAGTGATTCTTACAAATTTTTTGTAAACTTCGTCACCTTCTGCTTCCAATTTCTTTATTAAATTTTCGTACACATTTTCACGGTCACGATCTAAATAAATTTCGCGACTCCAAATTCTTGTTTTTTTCCTATTTTCCTCCTCTTCTATTTCGTTTAGATATTTATTGAAACTTAAAAAACCCAAAAGCAATTTACGTCTTTTCGACATGTTCACTTGGCACACAAAACCACAGAGCTCGACAATATCACTCTTCTAGAATAAGCATTGCCATATGAATTCTCATGAGCTTTATCATCATCATGTAACTACATGTGAGAATGGGCAACAATACTCTCACTCAAATGACTCTCATTCTCCGTCTTTTCGTTCTCAGAGAGAGTGAGAATAGCTATTCGTGTATATAGCCTTGAGAATTCTCACACCAATCTAATCGCATTCTCACAAGAATTACTCTCACCGTTTACAGCCACCTTAACTAAAATTTAGGCCGTTCTCAATTCACGGCTTCTCACTGCACCTTCTTCCGTCCTTGTCCCGTCCATCGCACTTCTTGGACGGCGGTGATGTCAGCCTTGAGTTGTATGAGGACATCAACCAGCTGGGCAGAGGCACCTTCCCAATTAAGAGTCCGGACATTCCAGGTGCATGCCCTCAAATCATGATCCTTAGTACGTTTGCAGGGGTCGTCATCAAAAGGGGGGTTTCTCATCCGAGGCTCGGTGTTTGTTTTCATTGGGGAGATTTTTTTTATGTGGTGGGTCCCAAGCCCTACGCACAACCGCACAAGCGGGCTTCGCCTTCTCACTTTAGCTCGCCTCCAAACGGATGTCTGTTAGCTACCCAGGGGATACTTGGTCTAAAACCGGAAGTCGTGAGCTGCTTGAGTCATATGCAAAAGAATCGTTCCTGGCCACTCCCAAGTGAATGGCAATCAGAAACTTTCCTCACTTGCGTGAACTTCTACATATGAGTCCTTATCGCAAGTAATAAGTGCCCTCAGCACCGCAGGGTTCCCCTTAAAAAAGATTACAGCTAATCACCCAAATATATTAAAAAGTATACCAAAAGGCAATTTGTGGGATACTAATTTCTTCATATTCGAGAAGGAAAGTACAACAAAAACACTAAGCTTCCAATGGAATGCGATATCTGACCAGTTTTCAAACACTACAGAGTCAATTTCCGCATTGTGTGTGATTGGCGTTGCAACCGTTTAGCCGGTTATAGCCGAATCGACGATAGTGCGCCACCTCTCTCTCTCCTTCGCAGTTCGGCGCCAGTTGGAGATCCCAAGTGTAACCAGGTCGCTCTCCACCTGGTCCCTCCACCGGAGTGGAGGTCGTCCTCTTCCGCGGCTTCTTCCAGCGGGTACTGCATCGAGCACTTTCAGGGCTGGAGTGTTTTCGTCCATTCGGACAACATGACCTAGCCAGCGTAGCCGCTGTCTTTTTATTCGCTGAACTATGTCAATGTCGTCGTACAACACGTACAGCTCATCGTTCCATCGTCTGCGGTATTCGCCGTTGCCAATGTTCTGAGGACCATAAATCTTGCGCAAAATTTTCCTCACGAAAACTCCTAGTGTCGTCTCATCTGATGTTGACATCGTCCAAGCTTCTGGGAATGATAAGCGACTTGTAGAGCTTGATTTTGGTTCGTCAAGAGAGGACTTTACTGTTCAATTGCCTACTCAGTCCAAAGTAGCACCTGTTGGCAAGAGTTATTCTGCGCTGGATTTCGAGGCTGACATTGTTCGTGTTGTTGATGCTGGTTCCCAGTTATACGAAATTATCTACGACCTCGAAGTTATGACTGTCAACAGTGACGTGGGAGCCAAGACGCGAATACGCCGACTGTTTGCTTGATGACAGGAGATATTTCGTCTTGTACTCATTCACCTCCAGACCCATTCGCTTCGCCTCCTTATCCATGCGGGAAAAAGCAGAACAAACGGCGCGGTTGTTGCTTCCGATGATATCAATATCATCGGCGTACGTCAGGAGCTGTACACTCTTGTAGAAGATTGTACCTTCTCGGTTTAGCTCTGCAGCTTTTATAATTTTTTCCAGCATCAGGTTAAAGAAGTCGCGCGATAGTGAGTCACCTTGTCTGAAACCTCGTTTGGTATCGAACGGCTCGGAGAGGTCCTTCCCGATCCTGACGGAGCTTTTGGTGTTGCTCAACGTCAGCTTACACAGCCGTATTAGTTTTGCGGGGATACCAAATTCAGACATCGCGGCGTAAAGGCAGCTCCTTTTCGTGCTGTCGAAAGCAGCTTTAAAATCGACAAAAAGGTGGTGTGTGTCGATCCTCTTTTCACGGGTCTTCTCCAAAATTTGGCGCATGGTGAATATCTGGTCAGTTGTCGATTTTCCAGGTCTAAAGCCACACTGATAATCCCAGTATGCCCTGGACATCGGTTACCAGATTACCATCTTGGTCTCTACATGAGGATGCTCCGGTCTTGAAACCTTCGTTAAGTCGCTTCATTTTTTCATAAAATTTTCGAGCATTCCCTCTGTCTGCCAGCTTCTCAAGCTCTTCGTACTCACGCATTTCGGCCTCTTTCTTTTTTTGTCTGCAAATGCTTCTCGCTTCCCTCTTCAGCTCTCGGTATCTTTCCCATCCCGCACGTGTTGTGGTCGTTTGCAACGTTGCGAGGTAGGCAGTCTGTTTTCTCTCCGCTGCGAGACGGCACTCCTCATCGTACCAGCTTGTTTTTTGTCGTTGCCGAAAACCAATTGTTTCGGCTGCAGCGGTACGCAGTGAGTGTGAGATGCCGTTCCACAGTTCCCTTATACCGAGATGCTGATGAGTGCTCTCAGAGAGCAGGAGTGCAAGTCGATTAGAATCGTTCGGCTGTCTGTTGCGATTGCAGCTTTTCGACGTCGAACCTTCCTTGTGTTTGTTGACGGGCATTCTTTGCTGCACAGAGGCGGGTGCGTATCTTCGCTGCGACCAGATAATGGTCCGAGTCTATATTAGGTCCTCGGAGCGTACGCACGTCTAAAACACAGGAGACATGTCTTCCGTCTATCACAACGTGATCGATTTGGTTCCGCGTGTTTCGATCAGGAGACAGCCAAGTAGCTTGATGTATTTTCTTATGCTGGAATCTGGTACTACAGACGACCATATTTTGGACCCCAGCGAAGTCGATCAGAATCAGGCCATTTGGCAATGTTTCGTCATGGAGGCTGAATTTTCCGACTGTTGTGCCAAAGACACCTTCTTTACCCACCCTGGCGTTAAAATCGCCAAGCACGACTTTTACATCGTGGCGGGGGCAGCGCTCATAGGTGCGTTCTAGGCGCTCATAGAAAGCATCTTTGGTCACATCGTCCTTCTCTTCCGTTGGGGCGTGGACGCAAATCAGCGATAGGTTGAAGAACCTCGCTTTGATGCGGATTGTGGCAAGACGTTCATCCACCGGGGTGAATGCCAGGACTCTGCGACGGAGTCTCTCTCCCACCACAAATCCAACACCAAATTTGCGCTCCTTTATATGGCCGCTGTAGTAGATGTCACTAGGACCCACCTTCTTCCGTCCTTGTCCCGTCCATCGCACTTCTTGGATGGCGGTGATGTCAGCCTTGAGTCGTATGAGGACATCAACCAGCTGGGCAGAGGCACCTTCCCAATTAAGGGTCCAGACATTCCAGGTGCATGCCCTTATATCATTATCCTTAAAACGTTTGCAGGGGTCGTCATCAAAAGGGGGGTGTCTCATCCGAGGCTGTCGTAGATTTTTCATTGGTACTTCGTTTTTATGAGGTGGGTCCCAAGCCCTACGCACAACCGCATAAGCGGGCTTCGCCTTCTCACTTTAGCTCGCCTTCAAACGGATGTCTGTTGGCTACCCAGAGGATACTCGGTCTAAAACCGGAAGTCGTGAGCTGCTTGAACCATGTGGAGAAGAATCGTTTCTGGCCACTCCCAAGTGAATGACAATCAAAAACTTTCCTCACTTGTGTGAACTTTTACACATGATCCCATCCTCCGCATTATCCGCCATAATAAAAATACAAATTTTATCCCCTGTGGCAAAACTTTTCGACCCCGCAGGATGGCTTTCGCCAATTAATACAAAGCCAAAATCCTGATTACTGATACAAATGATACGAGCCAAAATCCTGATTCAAGAATTGTGGCTAGACGGAACCGACATTTAAACTTGGCGATAAATAAATTAAATCTCTTGTCCGATTATGAAATAGTTCTAGCTTGGTTAGACAAAATACCACATGCGTAGAAAATTAACAGAACGTCTCAAATACTTGGCTTAGTAGGATCAGCCACTTAGCGACACGTAGCCAGTGCTGACAATCCTGCTGATCTAGGTACAAGAGGGTGCAAACCTCTGCATCTCGCCACAACCACCCTCTGTTGTAATGGCCCCGATGATTAACAGAATCTCCCGATTCTTGGCCCCAATCACCTATGCACAACATAATTGCCGCAGAAGGTCGAAAAATCGTCACTTATCATACAACACTGGATGATAATGACATCATTGAACGATTCTCATCGTTTCCAAGGACACTCAGAGTAGTCGCCTATATGTTCAAACTCGTAGAACGGCTCAAACATAGAATTAAAGGAGCAATATACCCTCAATGGGGAACATAGACGCACTTTGACTTACAAAAAGCAAAGGTCGCTCTTATCGCATCGACTCAAATGCGCTACTTCACTCGCGAAATAACACTACTGAGAGAATCAAATCCCATTGATAAAAAAAGTCTCACCTGAAATTGTACAGAAGTATGCTCCCCAAGGCATCCAATTGCAATTCATTCCCTCAAGCGCTCCACACATGGGAGGTTTATGTGAATCCGCTGTAAAAAGCTTTAAATCACACTTAAAAAAATAACTAGCAACCATAAATTCAGCTATGAAGAATTTGCAACATTACTAAAGGTGGCTGTAAACGGTGAGAGTAATTCTTATGAGAATGTATAATTTGCCTCATCCTCATCGTGCACACAGCGTTGAGAACGCATTCTCATTCTCAACATAGACGCATTCTCATTCACAATGAGACCAATTACGTCGGTCGTGTAAATAGAGCGGGAGAGAATATGCAAACACTCTCACGACTCGATTTTATTCTCATTTGCAGCAAGTGAGTATATTTTTTCTCACCGCGTGCTTTTTTGATATTTCATTTGTATTTCTTCATTATTGATGTGATAAAGCGTGTGCGATGGATTCAGCAAAAAATAAAGTAAAATTATGTGATATTGGTGTGAGTATTATTATAGAAATTTTTTATTTTCTTTGTCTAGTTTGTATTTATCATTGCTTTGGTATATATTTTGTTTATAGAAATGGAGTGAAGAAAAATACATCAAATTGTTCGAATTGCATGAAGAAAATCCTATGATGTGGAAAAGAAGTGATGCCCAGTATATGGATATAAATGCAAAATCACGTTTATATGAAGAAATGGGTAAACAATTAGACTGCACTGGTGAAGAAGCAAAGCTGAGGTTCCGAAGCATGAAGCAAATATACCAGAAAATTTATAAAAAACTTCCAAAAAGTGGTAGTGCAGGTGGCACTCAAAAAGAATGGAGATTTACAAAAAACCTTTCCTTTTTGTATAATGAAATGACAAAAGCCGGACCTATAGATAATTTGGTAAGAATTTATCGCTTTATTTTTATTATATTCTCTAAAGTCTAAACAAAATTATTTGATTCAATTAATTATTATATCCACAAATTCGGTATTGAAATGGAACTTCACCTGCTTGAGTAACAAAAAATTCTGTTATTTCCTTTTGAATCTCTTTTGCTTCATTTGTTGCGTTTTGTGTTTGAACTGGAGCTAGAGAAATTAGTTCTTCTGGTGATTCCAAACGCCAGTTACCAGGAATTAATACACCGTTTTCTTCTGCATCAGCATACGATGTTGGTGAATAAAGATTTTGTGTCCGTCTCATGCAAAAATTGTGTAAAACACATACAGCCGATACTATGCTTGTAATTTTTGTGGTGAAAAGTTCATTGTTGTTCTCAAACATCTGAATCTAGCTGACGCTATACCAAAAGCATTTTCAATAATGCGTCTAGCACGTGATAATCGATAGTTAAAAATTCTTTCTGGCATCATCGCATCATCAGCAACAATAACAAACGGAATTTCTTTTTCTATATTCAATAATGGGCGATTTGGTGGAATATTCAACTGATTGTTTTGCAACTTTTCGTAAAATTTACATTCATTAAAAACACCACCATTTGAACCAGAACCTTTAGCGCCAATAGTAACATAGGTGAAACAATAATTAGCATCAGCTAATGCCATCAAAACAATACTGCAATGACCCTTGTAATTATAATATTCACTTCCGCTTCTGTCAGGTTTTATTATATTTATATGCTTTCCATCCAAAGCACCCATACAATTCATAAAATTCCACTTCTCCCAAAAGCTATCAGCAATTTTATACCATTCTTCCACAGTTGAAGGGGTCTGTAAAAATCAAAATTTTTAATTTAATAATTATTATTTATTATTTCCAGGGTGATGATAACACTGAAAGAGTTGCAGAAAGTGAAACATTTACAGACGCTGATACACACTATTCTTCCACTTCTATTTCATCAGCTGAAAAACCAACAACATCTTTTTTAAATAAAAGAAAGAGGGAAGCAGCAACACTTCAAAGAGAACAAATATATCAAGGTTTTTTGGAGGAGCTAAATAAAAAAGATAAATATGATGAATATGGTGAAGGATTGGCATCTATATTGAGGCGAATTGGTAAAAAAGAAGCTTATGCTGAAGAATTGGAATTGAAGTGGCACGCTGAAGGTATTGAAAGTTTGAAATGTTTGTCTACCAGACTTGCCTCCCAAGAAAGAGAATGAGTATTAGTTTTTTCATTCATTCAATTTAATTTTAGTTTTAAGATTACCAAAGTGTTCACCCAAAGACAAATGTATTAAATAAATTTATGTTTTTATATTTACCTTCAAATAATCTTCTTTTAGTATGTTGTAAATAGCTTCACAAACGTCAGTGATTATTTTACCAATCGTACACGGCGCAATTTTAAAAACAATAGACAAGTTGTTGAAACTATCACCTATTTGGAAAAAAGCACATTCAACTCAGGTAAAATTGTTGATTAAATTCCTAGAAATAATTACCTGATGCTAAATAGAATAGAGTGACAGCTAGACGATTACGACTACTAATTGCTTTTCTCATATTTGTGCACACTTTTCGTATCAAAGGTTCAATCTTTTGATGAATATCTTCAAATTCAACTAAAGTGATTCTTACAAATTTTTTGTAAACTTCGTCACCTTCTGCTTCCAATTTCTTTATTAAATTTTCGTACACATTTTCACGGTCACGATCTAAATAAATTTCGCGACTCCAAATTCTTGTTTTTTTCCTATTTTCCTCCTCTTCTATTTCGTTTAAATATTTATTGAAACTTAAAAAACCCAAAAGCAATTTACGTCTTTTCGACATGTTCACTTGGCACACAAAACCACAGAGCTCGACAATATCACTCTTCTAGAATAAGCATTGCCATATGAATTCTCATGAGCTTTATCATCATCATGTAACTACATGTGAGAATGGGCAACAATACTCTCACTCAAATGACTCTCATTCTCCGTCTTTTCGTTCTCAGAGAGAGTGAGAATAGCTATTCGTGTATATAGGCTTGAGAATTCTCACACCAATCTAATCGCATTCTCACAAGAATTACTCTCACCGTTTACAGCCACCTTAACTAAAATTTAAGCCGTTCTCAATTCACGGCTTCTCACTGCACTCTCGCAAGATCCCTCCGATTTCACAGCCCTAACTCCAGGGCATTTTCTTAAAGGAGCACCCATCTTGGCCAAACCTGAGCCAAGCGTGGCGTCGCTATCCTTACTAAATAGATGGGAAAGAATTAAAATTATCCATCACAATTTCAGCTTTCAAAAGAAGATTATATAAAGGACCTCCACAAGAGGTACCGCTGGAAAACACCACAGTAGGCACCAAAGCTTGGAGACTGTGTCCTTATTCATGATGACTGGCTACCTCCTACGGAATGGCGACTTGGTCGCATAAAGAAACTTTATTACGGCTCCGACGGTCATATACGCGTAGTCGATCTCCGTACGCGAGCCGGAATACTAACCAGACCACTTGTTAAGCTTCATTTTTTACCAACCGCTGATAATACCGAAACGTAAACCATCCGATCGAATTTATATACCTACCAAAGAACCGATAAAGAACCGTAAACAAGAAAACCCAAAAAAACCCAAAACCAGCCTACCTAAGGACGACTAAATGACGATACACTCTAGCTACCCCACGTGGCGCAATGTTCAGATAAATCTATAATCATTAAATTGTATCTAATGTAATTGTTGGTGCGTGGTGCCTAGGTGCGTGGTATGTTTGCGATCGCATCATCCGTTGCTGCACCGCATCACCAAATCCGTCGTCCGGCGACAACATGCCCAACGCAGTCGCAGTGCACGTCGATCAACAACTCCATAATCCCGGCGATCATCACCACGACGCCGCCTGGTGCGATCTAATTCTCGCCGTTCAACCGGCCTCAGCAACGTTGTTGCCACGTTGCAACAACTACAACGACTATTAGGCTAAATATTCGCCTAGGGGGCAGGATGTATAAATGAGCATCGGCCCCGTCTCCTACTCACCACACTACTAATTACCCCGGACACATACCATTCAACAATACAGGTCGCGGATAGCCGGACGGCCTGAAGTAGCAGGTTAGTTGCGAAATAAGTATAACGAATAAGCAATCCCCGACGATGAGCGGCAGGGACGGAGGATGCGTTATAAAAGCTAGCAGATCCGGTGAAGTTCCTGTGACTGTGGCGAATCGACACCGCCTCATTGAAATATGTGTCTCCCCCACTATGCACAGGCATACTGAGTAATAAAAAAACCCAAGCGCGACGGACTCACAATGAGCGGCTTCCTGGTCAGCGACTGTTAGGTGCGGCTGGTAAAAAAATACTTGACCTGTAAACATCGTGGCGCACTGGGAGTCCCTCAAAATCTTAACAACGACTTCTCCGTTTGTCGAGATTGATAGGGTGATGTGAGCAAGTTCTGGGCTCTGGTCGAGAAGTGTGCATTGGGCGTAGGATTAGTAGCCTGCGTTGCCCCGGGCGAGCCGGGCGTCCGTCCGTGTACTCCGGGACCAGCAAAGCGAAGGACAGGCCTCAAGGAACTGGGGTAGGAGCATAGTCTCCGAGGGTATACCCGTTCTTGTTTCTTTCGGCCCGCCCCCCTGCACACGATGCGCTGGTACAACAAAACAAGAAAGAATGCAACCAGAAACTCGGAGAAGAAGTAAGCAGGATCAGGAAAACGGCCAAAGGAGAAATGCTACTAGAACTGAAGGGTGCTCAAATGGAAAACACTGGTGACTACACACATGAGATTGGTAAGATTCTAGGGAACCAAGCAGCTATCAAGATGGGTGAGAACCCATGAAATAATAGTGGAAATTAAGGACCTTGACCAAATAACTTCTGAAGAGGACATCACGAATGCCATAAGCAACCAAATAAAAGAACTTGGTGGTTTTGATGGAGCTTCTATCAAAAGTATCAGGGCGGCATACGCGGACACGCAAACAGCTGTCAGAAGCCTCCCTGCTCTACAAGCTAGGCTACTTCTCGAGGCGAAGAGAATAAAAATCGGATGGGTGGTATGCCGCATACGGGAGAAGCCGAACCCAATAATTTGTTTTAGATGTTTTTAATACAATCATCTAGCGAGAGCGTGCAACAATCCAGATGACAGTGCTGCCTCAAATGTGGATAGAAGGGGCATTTCGCGAAGACCTGTGAAAAGAAACCGTGGCAGCACAAGAACTACTCACACATACAGTGTTCGAACAAAAGGTAGATGTAGCAATAATCAGCGATCAATACAAAAACCTAGACAATGCAACATGCGTATCTGACCTGACTAATAAAGCTGCCGTTTGGTCCTGTGGAGACAAAGCACTTCAAAATAATGCGCTGACTGGTCAGTCTTATTATACTCGAGCGAAAAAGAGCCGCCGGGCCTGGCAAAGAATCAATATGGCTTCCGAAGAAATAGATCTACAATCGATGCAGTTAAAAAGTTGACAGATGTTGCCAGCAAAGCCATCGCAGTACGGGTATTGTGCGGTTGTGACGTTCGACGTTAAAAATACCTTCAATTCGGCATACTGACCACATATTATAAGAGCTCTGGATATAAAAAATATACCGCCCTATCTGGTGTAGATAATTTCAAGCTACCTATCCGACAGGGTGTTACTATACGATACTGATGAAGGCCCACAAAACTATGTGATAACAGGTGGTGTTCCCCAAGGCTCAGTTCTGGGCCCGCTGCTGTGGAACGTTTTATACGAAGGAATATTGCGCCTCCCACTACCCAAGGACGTTTATATAATTGGATATAGATAGATGGATAGATATTAATATTGAGGAAAGCACCACGACCAGTGGTCTATTGTGCCCTCTCCAAGTCTACAACGACTTCATAAGACCCAGTACCCTGAAAAATTCCAGGATAGTATTAGGACTAAGGACTAACGCTTTTTTCCTCTGCCCGGAACATATCCCGGATAGTGTGGGGACCCACTGCCAGAAAGGGTTCTGGCCCGTCGGTATAGTTGCAGCAGCTGTACGAGCAAGCTCGTCTGCAATTTCGTTCCCTTCTATCCCTTTATGTCCCGGCACCCAGATGAGGTGAACTTTATTGCACGTTGATAGATAATTAAGCCTATCCATGCACTCTCTAACCAAGCGGGACTTCTATGAAGGAGTGCTAGAGGAAGCCTCTCGCCGATCTCCATCATGTTCCTGAATGAAACTCGTTTTACTTTGCCCTTTCCATAACCGTCCGCTGTCATTTGCAGAATGGTCTGGTCGGCGCAGTGTTTGATCACAATGTGCAGTGGAGTGAGGTTTAGGATAGCCTCCATCGCTGCTGTGGGACATGTCCCCATCGCTCCGCAAATGCATACACAAGCTAGCCTTTGCAGTTTGGCCAGCTTTAGCTTTACTACAGAAAGGGAAGCCTTGTCAGCCCATGCCACTGCTCCATATGTGATTATTGGTCTTACTATCATGGTGTACGTCTATCTAATAATGTGTGGGCTACAGCCCAAGTCCTGCCAGCCAGACGTTTACACACCATGGGTGCCTTGGTTGCCTTGGCAACCATATTATCCACATGAGTATTCCTGCGAAGAGAAGCGTCCAAGGTGATTCCTAGGTATTTCACTACGCTGGAGAACTCAATATCACTGCCGCTAAGTTTAATGGTCCTTAGAGCCGGCAGGGTTCTCCGTCTAGTAAAAGGGACGATGGTTGTTTTGGGAGAGTTGATGCCTAGTCCAACCTCTTCGAACCAGCGTTTTGCTAGACTTAGACCTCTCTAAATAATATCACAGAGGGTACTTTCGAATTTGCATATTGTCAGTATCACTATGTCGTCCGCATATCCTTGACAACAGATTCCGTTCTCAGATAGTATCACTAGGAGATCGTCCATCAGGAGGCACCAGAGCAGAGGGGACAGAACCCCCCTTTGAGGGCAGCCTACTAGTGCTACTTCTCCGTCCTCTAGAGAATTCCGGATCTCAATCGTTAGCAGGTACAGGGCGGTGTTGGTAGACCTACCATGCTTGCTGATTTTGTTTGCAAAGGTGCAACCTTGAGTGTCTTTGTAGGTCTTTGTAGAAGGTCCGGGAAGATCAAGTCCGCTCCTTGTGCCTTGAGTTTCTTAAAAGATCCCAAAGACCATTTCAATGAGTCCACTGTGAATAGCGTTCTCGCGAGTTCCCAATCAGTGCGGTAAGGGTAGTATGGACCTTTTTCCACAACTTTATTTTTCGGGTTCGAGCCCGGGAAGTGCGTACTCAGCAGCACTCTTATCCTGTCTTCTGCGCTTGTTGTATAAGATCCGTTAGGGAGTTTGATAGCTAATGTAGTATCGCTTTTTCCCCTGACTAGGGCCTTATGCAATCTTGCAGCCTCTGGCGTCGAGGAGACGCCTTCACAAAAATTCCTGAAGCTGTCTCCCTTTGCCTATCTGATCTCTTTGATATAGTTGGTCAGACTTATCCTATACTCCGACCAGCACCTTGTGCGATTCGCCTTGTTGAAAAGCTTGCGCACAGAGGTTCTGAGTTTCGAGAGTTTGCCGTTCCACCATTTGCAAGATTGCCGGTCGGTGGTCTTACTAATAGGGCAGCTGTTATGGTAAGCGTCAATGACGTACTGGGTAATTGCAGTAACCCTGCTTTCCAGTTACCCTACAGATCTGTCTCTAACATGTTGGTCAACCCTTTCTAGACTTAGATTAGGCGTTGTCCTGTAGGTATCCCAATTTGTTTTTCTTGGGTTACGTTCTGGTCTCGACTCCGAGTACAAACCTTATGAACCTATAATCTGGCATGAATGTTTCCGAAGAGGCCCTTCATTGAGAGATCAGATTGGTCGCAAGGTCGTTACTCAGAGTGACGTCCAAGACTTCCTCCCTGGCCATGGTAATGAAGGTGGGCCTGCCCTCTACATTTTCCACGTTCATATTATTACTAATAATAAATTCTAAAAGAGACTCACCCCTTGGGATTAGCATCGCATCCTAGAATAAGTGGGAGCTTGTGTAACCTGCAGTAGTCTAGTAACCTCTCCACCGTTGAGGAGGGCACAACTGTGGAATCTTCTGGAAAGTAGGCTGACACTAGGACAACTTCCTTATCCTCCTTGTCCCTTATTTGCACATCTACCAGGTCTTGTGAAAAAAATCAAAAATAATCAATGTCTTTCTTCAGAACAATACAGGCTCTAGGTCTGTCACTAGATAGGTCCCAGATTACCTTGTTGTTGTCAGTGTTTAGTCCTCTGACCTCCCCTCTGAAAACCCAGGATTCTAAGATGATGCTCACTTTGTCTTTATTGAACCTGCTGGCGATAACCGCCGAAGCAGCTATTACATGATGCAGGTTCACCTGAGCAACTTCTAAGCGGGAATACATCCAAGAGGGAGAAGTCCTCCGAGTCGCTGTCTTTCCCATGTGGACATGTTGACGGCGCTAAGCCTAAAGTTTAGACGGAATCCCGTCTTCTGGAGTATTTTGTACGATACGTCGTCTATCCCGACGTAGAGTCTTTTTCTGGAGTCTTCTTTTTTGCTGTTGGTGTTAATCCACTCATTTTGTGCCGTTATCAGCTCCATGGCGAATTCAAGAGGCTCTTCAGCACTGCTTTGCTTCCTCCGTCACCCCGTATTCTGCCAAGGGCAAGTTCCTTGTCCAGATGTCGAAGGTACCACATTACAGTGGCCCCACTCATTCCTACCCTGCGGGGATCGTCCGGACCACCTAGGCAGCTTGCCTCAGGTAGCGGAGGGTATTTACCCCTCCTATGCCTCCGTCTCTTATTGGACTCACCGTTCCTTCCTTGCTGTTATCTTCTGCGATTGAGGGTACATTGCAGGGGTTCGTACTCGCTCGAACCTCCATTGGGTTTTTTCCTGCCTGGGATGCCAGGAGTAGTGGTTTGCCTACTCTGCCGCTGCTCGTTGAGGGTACATCGTCGTCTCTCGCGTACTCCTCGAACAGCGAACGCTCCTCTGCCGTTAGAGCATCAAGGAAGCGTGGTCTTCTCTGTTCTGTTTGTTGATGTTGTTTTTGTTTTTGTTTAGTTTTGCCATTCTGTTTCTTACGACCATTTGGCTAGCATAAAGTTTGCCTCCTGGTCTCGGTTTACTGTGGGGAAGGGGTAGGTTCGCCTCGCCAGAGCCCCATGACGTGGTAAGGCCACAGTTACTTCCTAATGCGGCCTGGTGTTGCGAAGGCTCCGTTAAAATACAGCCGGATTTACCTCCTGGCTGCAAACCATCCAATGGGCACGGGAGTCGCAAAACACCCTTGATTAGGAGGTGGCAGATCTTGATCATCGCAACTCCCACGGCTACCACCTGATTAGACATAAAGACCCTGTTAGAATTTTCATGGCAGTCAGATGGAGGCCGGCTGAGTAGCGACTAAGCCCCAGAACCGCGACAAGGTACCTGCCATTAGCGGGAGAATTGGATATGCTGACGACATTGCAGTAAAGCTCGTGGCGAATGAAATCAGTCAAATAGAGTGCAACCAGATCGCGACTAAAATAAAGGAATGGCTTAATGCAACTAAACTCCAGCTAGCAGGCCAGAAAACGGAAGCAGTGTTGATAACAAGTCGAAAAAAGTTAGAAACTGCCAAGCTAAACATTGATGGATATAACATATCCATCCAGAAGTCCTTGAAATATCTGGGTATGATGATAGACGTAAGGCTAAGTTACAAGACCCACATCGACAAAGCCTGTGAGAAAGCGGCAAGGGTTACGACAGCCCTATCGAGGAAAATGGCCAACATTGGTGGTCCTAGACAGAGCAGACGAGCACTTTTGGCCAAAGTGAGTCAGTCTGTACTAATGTACGCAGCACCTATATGGGGAAGAGCCCTGCAGCAAAACACATATTTGGAAAAGACGAAGATAATTGTCCGGTTGCGTGCAATTAGAGTTGCTAGCGCCTACAGGACTGTATCACACGAGGCAATTGGGGTTATAGCGGGCCTTATGCCTCCCGACATTCTGGCAATGGAATTAAAGATAATCTATGATAAAACTTAAAGTATGGGTAGCCGCCTAATGACCGAAGGGAGTAAGGAGGAAAGAGAAAAGAGCCTCCATGAGTGGCAGAAACGTTGGGATGAGACAACGAAAGGTAGGTGGACACATACGCTTATTAGAAACGTCAAGAAGTGGATAGAGAGGAAGCATGGTGAAACGGACTTTTATTTGACGCAGTTCGTAACAGGACACGGCTGTTTTAGGGAATACCTACAAAAATGTGGACATGACGATGGATCAGACTGTTCATACTGTGGAAATGTTTGTGAAAACGCACTACATATATTTTTCGAATGTCTGCGTTATGAGATTGAGAGATGCCAACTAGAGGAACTCCTAAAAGTGCGCCTGACTCCAGGAAATATCGTACCGCATATGCTACAATCGCAACTCGTATGGTACCGAGTAGGCGAGTGGACAGCTAAAGCTCTAATAGAGTTAAGAAGGATTGAGTGGCAATGCAACAGAGAGAGACGTATGGAGAGCGAGTAATAGTAGAGCCAACTGGATAAAGCTAACCCTTGCGATGAAATGCCTAGCGGTGGAACTGCAAGGGAAAAAACGAAAACAATAGGAGACGGAGTTTAGGGTTTAGTACGTAGGCGTCCGCAGACTTCATTGGGTTTTTTATTACATTTTTTCATATCACATAAATTGCTAAATAATCCGTGCGTAATCTGTATCGAAATTATTGCAAAAATCTGTATCGCAATTATTGTACAACTATCGAAATTAATGTACAATAAAATCTATTGTAATAATATCGGCAAATACACGCGTCTACGCACAGATGTTTAAAACGAAAATAAATGTATTCCGTAGTGTTGCGAAAAAGAGGACCAAGTGGTAAGTGAAGGAGTCACTAGTCAGAGTTTATATAATGAGTTAGTAAAATATTCTCCGCATATATTTATTATGCATAATAATAACTTGAAGTTATATATTTTATTATTTGTTTTATGGGTTATTTTCTTATTTTCTTTCTTTTTAATATTTTATTCAAGTAGCTTACAGATAGAGCATAACACTGAGGATGTTAGGGTAATTACGAAATTCTTGGAAATAGTGAATTAATTTTAGTAATTTATAAAAATAATAAAATTTTGTTTTTACAATAAAAATGTTATGTTTTTGTTAAACTATATAAACATAAGTACAAATGGCTTAAATTAAATAACTAATTTTTACTAATTTTATAAAATAAGGGTATAAGACCTAAATTAGGTCGAAACTAATTGCAATAAATCGGTTCATATTCTATTTAAGGTAGATTGAGAATATCAATGCTTTTTGGATGCAAATCAAATGTTATAATTAACTACAACCCTAGTTTTAGTTTGATCAGTTTAACATCCCTTGATTTCATTCGTGGTATAATACAATAATTAGAATAATAATGAAAATAATTGATGTAATCGTTCAGATGAAAAAACTGAAATAGTGATAATTAGAATTATAGGTAGAATAAGAGCAATTTCTACATCGAAAATTAGGAAAATAATAGTACTTAGGAAGAATCGAAGTGAGAAAGGTATTCGTGAAGATGATTTTGGGTCAAAGCCGCATTCAAATGGAGAACATTTTTATCGATCAGTAAGAGCTTTCTTTGAAAGTACTGAAGCTAAAATTATTACAATTCTGGTGATTGCTATTAGAATTGATCCTATAATAATGATTGAAAAGATTATCTATACTACTAATTAGTAGACCTTATGATTGGAAGTCAAATATACTTATATACTATACAGATAATTAATTAACCTCCTCATCAATAAATTGAAAGATAAAGGATCAACGAAATGTCAGTATCAGGCGGCTGCTTCAAATCCGAAATGATGTGTTTTAGAAAAGTGATTATTTAAATGTCGAACTGAGTCTGCAATAGTAAAGGGTGCTTAGATATATTCATAGGCCTATACGATAGTGAAGTATATTCCTAATAAAACTCTAAAGTCACTGTAACCCCAGATGATACTAGAATTGCCGTATTTAATAAGGGAATCTAGAATGGGTTGAATGGTTGAATTCCAGCAGGGGGCCATGAAGCACCTAGTTCAATGGCAAGTGATAGGCTGCTATGGAAAAATGCTCAAAAGAATGATACAAAGAATAAAACTTCTGACAAAAAAATAAAATTATTCCTAATCGGAGACCTATAGTTGCTGGTAGGGTGTGTAGTCCTTGAAATGTTCCTCCTCGTGAAACGTCTCGTCATTATTGATAAATTGTTAGAATAGTAATTACATTTCCTAGTAGAAACAATAAAATATCATATTGGTGGAATCATTTAACTAAACATGATACATATGTTATAGCTCCAATAGCTCCTGTTAAAGGTCATGGGCTATAATCTACCAAATGGAATAGCTGATTTGAGTGTGTTGACATTAATTTCCTCTCTAGAGTATAAAGTACTTAAAACAGCAAATACATATGATTGAATAATAGCTACAGCGCAACAGCTTCAAGAACTAATTTTTTTGTTTTATCTTATTGTTTAACATTTCAAGAATATGTTCTCAAAATTTTAATCCGATCTAAGCAATATTATTGAAGTTATTGTTTAATTAGTCTCGGGGCTTTAACGCTCTAACTCTAACAGCTACGGGCGGTTGGGATTGCAGTGCAGCTTTAAACGCGTTTTTCTCAAAACTACTTGTTTGAAGTCCGTGTTTATTGCCATTAGAATACTGCTCGACCGATTCATTTCAAACTTGGTACACATTTTCTTCACATAAAATACCTCCCCCTACGTTTAGTAAAAAATTTTCTTTTAACATTAAGGTTGTTTCCCACCCTTAAAATGGCGAAAATTTTAGTCGAAAATAACGGTTCACACTTTAGATGGCCGCCAAAAATTTTTAAATAAAAAAAATAATAATCAGAGAACGTTGGGGGGAAGATTTGTTTAAAATTTAACTGAATTGTTATGGTGTTTCATTTTCGGATAATTTCCGGCCGAGTTACAGTGAACACCGCAAATTTTTTTTTTCAAGACGTCCTAGGGGAAGCTCTGTCACGGGCTAATGGTTTAATATTTTTGCATGAAAAATTTACAGAACATAGTCAAAACTATGCTCAATAATGTATAGAAGGTTTGAATAAAATTGCTTAATCGATATATTATTTGAGATAAAAAATCACAAAACAAGTGTTTTTTTTTGCGCTGAAACCCAGACCCCTCCCTTAATAAAAGTGATACGGTGGCGTAAGATAATGAAGGACCTGTATTTCCTAGAAGGGTTAATAATAAATTCCCTGCAATTATATTAGCTGCTAGTCGAACAGCTAAGGTTCCTTGAGGGACTAGGAGCGCAAATATATGTTGAGTGTGGTTAATTTACCCGTATAACATAGAACATAATCATAAGGTAAGGGTTAATGTTAGGTGACTTGTACTTGTAAAAATATAAGGGAATAAACCTATGAAGTTATTGAATAAAATTTGAGAAAATAATGAAACAAAAATTAAGGTTTTGAATTCTTTGTGTAAGGTTAATAAAACAGAATTTCAGAAGATATGTCATCGTGATGGTATTAATAATAATCCTTGAAATGTTCTTATTCAATTTAATGATAAATTAAAACAAGTAAGGAAGGGCTAAGTTCGGGTGTAACCGAACATTTTATACTCTCGCAATTTATTTATTTGACTTTATTTATATTATGTAATACACAATTTGATAGAGTGGCGCACTATCGTCGATTCGGCTATAACCGGCTAAACGGTTGCAACGCCAATCACATACAATACACAATTTGACCCACATATTCGTCATATATATTGTATAAAGTCCATTGAAAGGTGGAAACCATAATATTAGACTAGAAGCACCGAGGTCCTCGTGTTCGATATATGGGGCCTTAAAAACCTATGGTCCGATTTCGGCGATTTTTAGAATGGGGCTGCCACACTATTAACATAGTATTTGTGCAAATTTCTGTACCGATATCTTCACTAGTGCTTACTTTATATATTGTAAAGTAAACGATTCAGATCGTCTTCAAAGTTCTGGTATATAGGAAGTAGGTGTGGTTGTGAAGCGATTTGGCCTATTTTCACAACATATCATTGGGATGTAAGGAAACTATTACAAACCAAGTTTCATTGAAATCGGTCGAGTAGTTCCTGAGATATGGTTTTTTACCCATAAGTGGGCGACGCCACGCCCATTTTCCATTTTGTAAAAAAATCTGAGTGCAGTTTTCATCTGCCATTTCTTATGTGAAATTTAATGTTTCTGACGTTTTTCGTTAGTGAGTTTACCCACGGAAACGGTAAAAAAATTACATAATTCTTGCAAAGAAGAAAAAAAGTCAACTGCTTCGGTAACAGATTAAGCTCCACAAGTTCCCACTAAATTGAAAGAGTGACCAGCACAAGGAACAAATTCAGCGAATGGAATAGTTCGTGCTTAAATTTTTATTTTCTTCAAATTGTTTCAATTTTTTTTTTCAAAAAAAATGGCTATAAAATGAATATATTCATTTATTTGATTCTATAGAAATCATTTTTATACTTTCGCAACCTGTTGCACAGAGTATACTAGTTTTGTTCACATAACGGTTGTTCGTGTCACCAAGAATTATAAGAGTTAGATATGGGGTTATATATACATAAATGATCAGGATGACGTGTGGATTTGAAATCCGGATGTCTGACCGTCTGTCCGTGCAAGCGATAACTTGAGTAAAAATTAAGATATCTTAATGAAACTTGGAACATATGTTCCTTGTCGCTTTCGAAAATGGGCAAAATCGGTCCACTGCCACGCCCACAAAATGGCGGAAACCGAAAACCTATGCAGTGTCATAACTAAGCCATAAATAAAATTATGAAATTTGGAACATAGAATCCCATTAGGGAGGGGCACATTTGGATGTATTTTTTTTTGGAAAAGTGGGCGTGACCCCACCCCCAAATAGGTTTTTTGTATATAACTCGCAAACCAATAAAGCTATATAAACCAAACTTTCTGCAGTCGTTTATTTTAGCCATTTCCTTATACAGTCCAAAAATGAAAGAAATCGGATAATAACCACGCCCACCTCCGATACAAAGGTTAGGTTGAAAATTACTAAAAATGCGTTAACTCACTAACGAAAAACGTCAGAAACACCAAATTTTACATAAGAAATGGCAAAAGGAAGCTGCACTGAGATTTTTTTACAAAATGGAAAATGGGCGTGGCGTCGCCCACTTATGGGTCAAAAACCATATCTCAAGAACTATTCGATCGATTTCAATGAATATAACACTTTCTTGACACCCTGATGACACGGGTGGAATATGGGCGAAATCGGTTCACAACTACGTCTACTTCCCATATAACTCAATTTTGAATTATTTTGATTCGTTCACTTTATAATACATATATACATTAGGAAGAAATGAAGATAGCGGAATAAAACATTACACAAATACTGTATTTGAGCTGTGACATCACTTGTGGAAAAATTGTCAAAATCGAACCATGACTTTTCAAGGCCCCTGATATCGAACATGAAGAACTCAATGCCTAAGGGTAATTTTTCACCGAAAATATAGATAAATCCCTCAGATATTTTTATGTAATTCATTCCCTCTGAATTTTTTTCTTATAACAGTTTCTCTCTGTACTTGAAATGGTAAAAATCAGCTCATAACTTCCCCCAGATCTCATATACCTAATTATAAGTAATATTAAATTAAGTGAGCGTATAGTCTTCAATACATTGTATCTTGGTGGTGAAAACGAGTGAAATCGGTTTAGGAATTACCTCAGTCCCCATATACTATTTATGATCATTTTCGTTATTCTATTGAACTTTATACCGAATATATGGGTCGAATTGTGTTATCTTTATAAAATTACATCAATAAATTGCGAGAGTATAAAATGTTCGACTACACCGAACTTAGCCCTTCCTTACTTGTTATTATTATTAACTATTTTGTTTTTTTCCTTCAATTTAAATTTTTCCATAATGACTTGCAATTTTCCGAATTGCACTATTAAAGGCGATTCTGATCGTTTTGTTTCATGTTGCCTTTGTGACGGGCTTGTCCATCTTAAATGTGCTGGATTGACAGAAAGAATCTTAGATTCTAATCTCGATGGAAAGGGTCTGCGCTGGTCGTGCTTAAAGTGTAGACCGACAGAAATTGAATTATTTAAAGTTTTTAAACAGGCGCGCGATAATTTTAAAGAAATCGGTCGAGAATTTCAAAACCTTACAGAAAAATTTAAGCATTATGAAGTGTTTGTTCAATCATATAAATGCCTAAATGATCAAGATGATAATGCTAAGCCCTTATCAAAACGTAAATGTTCGTCTAATGAAGAACCTGCCACTTTGTCCGTAAAAAGTATATCACCGGTGAAAATAGACCTTATTAATCGCTCATCTCCTTGCCCTCAAGGAGAGAAGCCTTCCTCTTCAAAAGTGCATAATCCTCCGAAAATAATTACCCATAACCTTAAGCAGAAAACTATTCAGGATCCCCCTCCTATTAATTCTGAGTTGGTGGCAAAAAATTTGGTAGTAATACCACAATACCACTGGGTAGCCAACAAACAGCTGTTTGGAGGCGAGCTAAAGTGAGAAGGCGAACCCGCTTCTGCAGTTATGCGTAAGGTTTGGGTCCCACCACATAAAAACGAAACACCAATGAAAAATCGAAGAAGAAAGCCTCGGATGAGACAACCCCCTTTTGATGACGACCACTGCAAACGTTTTAAGGATAATGATTTAAGGGCATGCACCTGGAATGTGCGGACCCTTAATTGGGAAGGTGCCTCTGTCCAGCTGGTTGATGTCCTCGTAAGAGTAAAGGCTGACATCACCGCAATGCAAGAAATGCGATGGACGGGACAAGGACGGAAGAAGGTGGGTCCTTGTGACATCTACTACAGCGGCCATATAAAGGAGCGCAAATTTAGTAATGGATTTGTGGTGGGAGAGCCTCCGTCGCCGAGTCCTGGCATTCACCCCGGTGGATGAACGTCTAGCCACAATCCGCATAAAAGCGAGGTTCTTCTACATATCGCTTATTTGCGCCCACGCCCCAACGCCTAGAACGCACCTATGAGCGCTGCCCCCGCCACGATGTCAAAATCGTGCTTGGCGATTTCAACGCTAGGGTGGGTAAAGAAGGTGTCTTTGGCACAACAGTCGGAAAATTCAGCCTCCATGACGAAACATCGCCAAACGGCTGATCGACTTCACTGTCGACCTAAATATGGTCGTCTGTGGTACCAGATTCCAGCATAAGAAAATACATCAAGCTATTTGGCTGTCTCCTGATCGAAACACGCGTAACCAAATCGATCATATTGTGATAGACGGAAGACATGTCTCCTGTGTTTTAGACGTGCGTACGCTCCGAGGACCAAATATAGACTCGGACCATTATCTGGTCGCAGCGAAGATACGCAACCGCCTCTGTGCAGCAAAGAATGCCCGTCAACAAACACAAGGAAGGTTCGACGTCGAAAAGCTGCAATCGCAACAGACAGCCACGAAATACTCTACTCGACTTGCACTCCTGCTCTCTGAGAGCACTCATCAGCATCTCAGTGTAAGGGAAGTGTGGAACGGCATCTCACACTCACTGCGTACCGCTGCAGCCGATACAATTGGATTTCGGCAACGATAAAAAACAAGCTGGTACGATGAGGAATGCCGTCTCGCAGTGGAGAGAAAACAGACTGCCTACCTCGCAACGTTGCAAACGACCACAACACGTGCGGGATGGGATAGATACCGAGAGCTGAAGAGGGAAGCGAGACGCATCTGCAGACAAAAAAAGAAAGAGGCCGAAATGCGTGAGTACGAAGAGCTTGAGAAGCTGGCAGACAGAGGGAATGCTCGAAAATTTTATGAAAAAATGAAGCGACTTAACGAAGGTTTCAAGACCGGAGCATCCTCATGTAGAGACCAAGGTGGTAATCTGGTAACCGATGTCCAGGGCATACTGGGATTATGGAGGGAACACTTCTCCCACCTGCTGAATGGCAGTGAGAGTACAACACCAGGAGATGGCGAACCCGATTCCCCAATCGATGACGATGGAACAGATGTTCCATTACCCGACCGTGAAGAAATTCGAATAGCAATTACCCGCTTGAAGAACAACAAAGCAGCGGGGGCCGATAGATTACCGGCAGAACTATTCAAATACGGCGGCGAAGAACTGATAAGGTGCATGCATCAGCTTCTTTGTAGAATATGGTCGGAAGAAAGCATGCCTGACGATTGGAATCTCAGTGTGCTCTGCCCAATCCATAAAAAGGGAGATCCCACAATCTGCGCCAATTACCGTTGGATCAGCCTCCTAAATATCGCATACAAGGTTCTATCGAGCGTACTGTGTGAAAGACTAAAGCCCACCGTCAACAAACTGATTGGACCTTATCAGTGTGGCTTTAGACCTGGAAAATCGACAACTGACCAGATATTCACCATGCGCCAAATTTTGGAGAAGACCCGTGAAAAGGGGATTGACACACACCACCTTTTTGTCGATTTTAAAGCTGCTTTCGACAAGTTGACGTTGAGCAACACAAAAAGCTCCGTCATGATTAGGAAGGACCTCTCCGAGCCGTTCGATACCAAACGAGGTTTCAGACAAGGTGACTCACTATCGTGCGACTTCTTTAACCTGATGCTGGAAAAAATTATAAAAGCTGCAGAGCTAAACCGAGAAAGTACAATCTTCTACAAGAGTGTACAGCTCCTGGCGTACGCCGATGATATTGATATCATCGGAAGCAACAACCGCGCCGTTTGTTCTGCTTTTTCCCGCATGGATAAGGAGGCGAAGCGAATGGGTCTGGAGGTGAATGAGGACAAGACGAAATATCTCCTGTCATCAAACAAACAGTCGGCGCATTCGCGTCTTGGCTTCCACGTCACTGTTGACAGTCATAACTTCGAGGTCGTAGATAATTTCGTATACCTGGGAACCAGCATCAACAACACGAACAATGTCAGCCTCGAAATCCAGCGCAGAATAACTCTTGCCAACAGGTGCTACTTTGGACTGAGTAGGCAATTGAACAGTAAAGTCCTCTCTCGACGAACCAAAATCAAGCTCTACAAGTCGCTTATCATTCCCGTCCTGCTTTACGGTGCAGAATCTTGGACGAAGTCAACATCAGATGAGACGACACTAGGAGTTTTCGAGAGGAAAATTTTGCGCAAGATTTATGGTCCTCAGAACATTGGCAACGGCGAATACCGCAGACGATGGAACGATGAGCTGTACGGGTTATACGACGACATTGACATAGTTCAGCGAATAAAAAGACAGCGGCTACGCTGGCTAGGTCATGTTGTCCGAATGGACGAAAACACTCCAGCCCTGAAAGTGTTCGATGCAGTACCAGCCGGAGGAAGCCGAGGAAGGGGAAGGCCTCCACTCCGTTGGAGGGACCAGGTGGAGAGCGACCTGGTTACACTTGGGATCTAAAACTGGCGCCGAACTGCGAAGGAGAGAGAGAGATGGCGCACTATCGCCGATTCGGCTATAACTGGCTAAACGGTTGCAACGCCAATCACATACATACAAGATAAAAGATAAGGAGGATTGGATCATGTGTAGAAGTTCACGTAAGTGAGCAAAGTTTTTGATTGTCATTCACTTGGGAGTGGCCACATGATTCAAGCAGCTCACGACTTCCGGTTTTAGACCAAGTATCCTCTGGGTAGCCAACAAACAGCTGTTTGGAGGCGAGCTAACGTGAGAAGGCGAACCCGCTTCTGCAGTTGTGCGTAAGGTTTGGGTCCCACCACATAAAAACGAAGTACCAATGAAAAATCGAAGAAGAAAGCCTCGGATGGGACAACCCCCTTTTGATGACGACCCCTGCAAACGTTTTAAGGATAATGATTTAAGGGCCTGCACCTGGAATGTGCGGACCCTTAATTGGGAAGGTGCCTCTGTCCAGCTGGTTGATGTCCTCGTAAGAGTAAAGGCTGACATCACCGCAATCCAAGAAATGCGATGGACGGGACAAGGACGGAAGAAGGTGGGTCCTTGTGACATCTACTACAGCGGCCATATAAAGGAGCGCAAATTTAGTAATGGATTTGTGGTGGGAGAGCCTCCGTCGCCACCCCGGTGGATGAACGTCTAGCCACAATCCGCATAAAAGCGAGGTTCTTCTACATATCGCTTATTTGCGCCCACGCCCCAACGCCTAGAACGCACCTATGAGCGCTGCCCCCGCCACGATGTCAAAATCGTGCTTGGCGATTTCAACGCTAGGGTGGGTAAAGAAGGTGTCTTTGGCACAACAGTCGGAAAATTCAGCCTCCATGACGAAACATCGCCAAACGGCTGATCGACTTCACTGTCGACCTAAATATGGTCGTCTGTGGTACCAGATTCCAGCATAAGAAAATACATCAAGCTATTTGGCTGTCTCCTGATCGAAACACGCGTAACCAAATCGATCATATTGTGATAGACGGAAGACATGTCTCCTGTGTTTTAGACGTGCGTACGCTCCGAGGACCAAATATAGACTCGGACCATTATCTGGTCGCAGCGAAGATACGCAACCGCCTCTGTGCAGCAAAGAATGCCCGTCAACAAACACAAGGAAGGTTCGACGTCGAAAAGCTGCAATCGCAACAGACAGCCACGAAATACTCTACTCGACTTGCACTCCTGCTCTCTGAGAGCACTCATGAGCATCTCAGTGTAAGGGAATTGTGGAACGGCATCTCACACTCACTGCGTACCGCTGCAGCCGATACAATTGGATTTCGGCAACGATAAAAAACAAGCTGGTACGATGAGGAATGCCGTCTCGCAGTGGAGAGAAAACAGACTGCCTACCTCGCAACGTTGCAAACGACCACAACACGTGCGGGATGGGATAGATACCGAGAGCTGAAGAGGGAAGCGAGACGCATCTGCAGACAAAAAAAGAAAGAGGCCGAAATGCGTGAGTACGAAGAGCTTGAGAAGCTGGCAGACAGAGGGAATGCTCGAAAATTTTATGAAAAAATGAAGCGACTTAACGAAGGTTTCAAGACCGGAGCATCCTCATGTAGAGACCAAGGTGGTAATCTGGTAACCGATGTCCAGGGCATACTGGGATTATGGAGGGAACACTTCTCCCACCTGCTGAATGGCAGTGAGAGTACAACACCAGGAGATGGCGAACCCGATTCCCCAATCGATGACGATGGAACAGATGTTCCATTACCCGACCGTGAAGAAATTCGAATAGCAATTACCCGCTTGAAGAACAACAAAGCAGCGGGGGCCGATAGATTACCGGCAGAACTATTCAAATACGGCGGCGAAGAACTGATAAGGTGCATGCATCAGCTTCTTTGTAGAATATGGTCGGAAGAAAGCATGCCTGACGATTGGAATCTCAGTGTGCTCTGCCCAATCCATAAAAAGGGAGATCCCACAATCTGCGCCAATTACCGTTGGATCAGCCTCCTAAATATCGCATACAAGGTTCTATCGAGCGTACTGTGTGAAAGACTAAAGCCCACCGTCAACAAACTGATTGGACCTTATCAGTGTGGCTTTAGACCTGGAAAATCGACAACTGACCAGATATTCACCATGCGCCAAATTTTGGAGAAGACCCGTGAAAAGGGGATTGACACACACCACCTTTTTGTCGATTTTAAAGCTGCTTTCGACAAGTTGACGTTGAGCAACACAAAAAGCTCCGTCATGATTAGGAAGGACCTCTCCGAGCCGTTCGATACCAAACGAGGTTTCAGACAAGGTGACTCACTATCGTGCGACTTCTTTAACCTGATGCTGGAAAAAATTATAAAAGCTGCAGAGCTAAACCGAGAAAGTACAATCTTCTACAAGAGTGTACAGCTCCTGGCGTACGCCGATGATATTGATATCATCGGAAGCAACAACCGCGCCGTTTGTTCTGCTTTTTCCCGCATGGATAAGGAGGCGAAGCGAATGGGTCTGGAGGTGAATGAGGACAAGACGAAATATCTCCTGTCATCAAACAAACAGTCGGCGCATTCGCGTCTTGGCTTCCACGTCACTGTTGACAGTCATAACTTCGAGGTCGTAGATAATTTCGTATACCTGGGAACCAGCATCAACAACACGAACAATGTCAGCCTCGAAATCCAGCGCAGAATAACTCTTGCCAACAGGTGCTACTTTGGACTGAGTAGGCAATTGAACAGTAAAGTCCTCTCTCGACGAACCAAAATCAAGCTCTACAAGTCGCTTATCATTCCCGTCCTGCTTTACGGTGCAGAATCTTGGACGAAGTCAACATCAGATGAGACGACACTAGGAGTTTTCGAGAGGAAAATTTTGCGCAAGATTTATGGTCCTCAGAACATTGGCAACGGCGAATACCGCAGACGATGGAACGATGAGCTGTACGGGTTATACGACGACATTGACATAGTTCAGCGAATAAAAAGACAGCGGCTACGCTGGCTAGGTCATGTTGTCCGAATGGACGAAAACACTCCAGCCCTGAAAGTGTTCGATGCAGTACCAGCCGGAGGAAGCCGAGGAAGGGGAAGGCCTCCACTCCGTTGGAGGGACCAGGTGGAGAGCGACCTGGTTACACTTGGGATCTAAAACTGGCGCCGAACTGCGAAGGAGAGAGAGAGATGGCGCACTATCGCCGATTCGGCTATAACTGGCTAAACGGTTGCAACGCCAATCACATACATACAAGATAAAAGATAAGGAGGATTGGATCATGTGTAGAAGTTCACGTAAGTGAGCAAAGTTTTTGATTGTCATTCACTTGGGAGTGGCCACATGATTCAAGCAGCTCACGACTTCCGGTTTTAGACCAAGTATCCTCTGGGTAGCCAACAAACAGCTGTTTGGAGGCGAGCTAACGTGAGAAGGCGAACCCGCTTCTGCAGTTGTGCGTAAGGTTTGGGTCCCACCACATAAAAACGAAGTACCAATGAAAAATCGAAGAAGAAAGCCTCGGATGGGACAACCCCCTTTTGATGACGACCCCTGCAAACGTTTTAAGGATAATGATTTAAGGGCCTGCACCTGGAATGTGCGGACCCTTAATTGGGAAGGTGCCTCTGTCCAGCTGGTTGATGTCCTCGTAAGAGTAAAGGCTGACATCACCGCAATCCAAGAAATGCGATGGACGGGACAAGGACGGAAGAAGGTGGGTCCTTGTGACATCTACTACAGCGGCCATATAAAGGAGCGCAAATTTAGTAATGGATTTGTGGTGGGAGAGCCTCCGTCGCCACCCCGGTGGATGAACGTCTAGCCACAATCCGCATAAAAGCGAGGTTCTTCTACATATCGCTTATTTGCGCCCACGCCCCAACGCCTAGAACGCACCTATGAGCGCTGCCCCCGCCACGATGTCAAAATCGTGCTTGGCGATTTCAACGCTAGGGTGGGTAAAGAAGGTGTCTTTGGCACAACAGTCGGAAAATTCAGCCTCCATGACGAAACATCGCCAAACGGCTGATCGACTTCACTGTCGACCTAAATATGGTCGTCTGTGGTACCAGATTCCAGCATAAGAAAATACATCAAGCTATTTGGCTGTCTCCTGATCGAAACACGCGTAACCAAATCGATCATATTGTGATAGACGGAAGACATGTCTCCTGTGTTTTAGACGTGCGTACGCTCCGAGGACCAAATATAGACTCGGACCATTATCTGGTCGCAGCGAAGATACACAACCGCCTCTGTGCAGCAAAGAATGCCCGTCAACAAACACAAGGAAGGTTCGACGTCGAAAAGCTGCAATCGCAACAGACAGCCACGAAATACTCTACTCGACTTGCACTCCTGCTCTCTGAGAGCACTCATCAGCATCTCAGTGTAAGGGAATTGTGGAACGGCATCTCACACTCACTGCGTACCGCTGCAGCCGATACAATTGGATTTCGGCAACGATAAAAAACAAGCTGGTACGATGAGGAATGCCGTCTCGCAGCGGAGAGAAAACAGACTGCCTACCTCGCAACGTTGCAAATGATCACAACACGTGCGGGATGGGATAGATACCGAGAGCTGAAGAGGGAAGCGAGACGCATCTGCAGACAAAAAAAGAAAGAGGCCGAAATGCGTGAGTACGAAGAGCTTGAGAAGCTGGCAGACAGAGGGAATGCTCGAAAATTTTATGAAAAAATGAAGCGACTTAACGAAGGTTTCAAGACCGGAGCATCCTCATGTAGAGACCAAGGTGGTAATCTGGTAACCGATGTCCAGGCATACTGGGATTATGTAGGGAACACTTCTCCGACCTGCTGATTGGCAGTGAAAGTACAACCCCAGGAGATGGCGAACCCGATTCCCAGATCGATGACGATGGAACAGATGTTCCATTACCCGACCATGAAGAAATTGGAATAGAAATTACCCGCCTAAAGAACAACAAAGCGGCGGGGCCGATAGATTACCGGCCGAGCTATTCAAATACAGCGGCGAAGAACTGGTAAGGTGCATGCATCAGCTTCTTTGCAGCTGCAGCTTCAAGGTGACTCACTATTGTGCGACTTCTTTAAGGGGTTATATACAGTTAGAATTTTCAAAAAATCGATTTTTTTTATTTCATTTTCTTAATGTACATATATTTAAGAATACACACAGAAATGTCATATCGTTCCGGTGAATATTTTCAAAGTTACAAGCAAATTTGAAATGGCGTTTCAGAGCGCTTGGAAGTACAAGGTCCGAGCGGCAGCGCGTTTTTCTCAAAATCGGTGACCAACATTACTCGAAAACGGCTAGACCGATTAGTCTCAAATTTTAACACGACCTTCTTAAATATATTTTTTACTAATTAATCGAAGATTTTTTCACTCCGATAAATATTTTTTTTTTATAAACAATTTAAGGCCGAAATTTCGGTGAAGAATCGATTTTTTTTTTTTTTTGAGAAACCGCCATTTTAAAAAAATTTTATTTTGCTTATTCCTTCGATTAAATACTAGATTTAACATTATTTTAACGAAATCTGTTTGGTTTTTTAATTTCAAATGATCCAGTTCCGAGATATAGTGGTCACCGCAAAACGTGTTTTTTGAGAGGAGCTCCTGGAGATCAGCTGTAACTCTTTTTCAAATAAATATTTTTACTAGTACTAAGTCTTAAAATACAGTTAAAAGATACCATAATATGTGTATAAATTTTTGGATCAATAAATTAAAAAGTTTTCTCAGAAAAAATTCTGGAAAATTAACTTGTTTCGGCCGCCTAACTGTATATAACCCCTTAACTTGATACTGGATAAAATAATACGAGCTGCAGAGCTAAATAGAGAAGGTACAATCTTCTATAAGAGTGTACAGCTGCTGGCGTACGCCGATGATATTGATATCATCTGCCGTTTGTTCTGCTTTTTCCCGCATAGATAAGGAGGACAAGACGAAATATCTTCTGTCATCAAGCAAACAGTCGGCGCATTCGTCTTGGCTCCCACGTCACTGTTGACAGTCATAACTTCGAAGAGTCGTAGATAATTTCGTATACCTGGGAACCAACAATGTCAGCCTCGAAATCCTGCGCAGAATCACTCTTGCCAACAGGTGCTACTTTGGAATGAGAAGGCAAGAAAAGTAAAGTCCTCTCTCGCGGAACCAAAATCAAACTCTACAAGTCGCTTATCATTCCCGTCCTGCTTTATGGTGCAGAAGCTTGGACGATGTCAACATCAGATGAGACGACAATAGGAGTTTTCGAGAGGAAATTTTTGCGCATGAGGACCAGAACATTGACAACGGCGAATAGCGTAGACGATGGAACGATGAGCTGTACGAGCTATACGACGACATTGACATAGTTCTGCGAATAAAAAGACAACGGCTACGTTGGATAGGTCATGTTGTCCGAATGGACGAAAACCCTCCAGCTCTGAAAGTGTTCGATGCAGTACCCGCCGGAGGAAGCCGAGGAAGAGGAAGGCCTCCACTCCGTTGGAGGGACCAGGTGGAGAGCGACCTGGTTACACCGGCTAAACGGTTCAACGCCAATCACATACAACAAGATAAAATAATTAAATTCAATTCAATTGTATTTAAATAAATGAAACAAGTAAACTGATTTAAATTATTTTTTTTATTAGTAGATAATAGTAAATTCCAATATAGACATTTCCGAGAGTTAAAAGTAAAACTCATAGATAAACAGATAGATGAATAACAAAGAGTTATTATACTCTCGCAACATGTTGCACAGAGTATTATAGTTTTGTTCACATAACGGTTGCTTGTGTCACCAAGAAATAAAAGAGTTAGATATGGGGTAATATATACATATATAAATTATCAGGATGACGAGTGGAGTTGAAATCCGGATGTCTGTCCGTCCGTGCAAATGATATCTTGAGTAAAAATTAAGATATCTTAATGAAACTTGGAACACATATTCTTTGGCACCCTGCTTTCGGGCAAAATCGGTCTACTGTCACACCCACAAAATGGCGAAAACCGAAAACATATACAGTGTCATTACTAAGCCATTAATAAAGTTATGAAAATAAAATTTGGAATATTAGGGAGGGGCACATTTGGATGGAATTTTTTTGTTTCCTTATACAGTCCAAAAATGAAAGAAATCGGATAATAACGTCGCCCACCTCCCATACAAAGGTTTGGTTGAAAATGACTAAAAGTGGGTTAAGTCACTAATGAGAAACGTCAGAAACACCAAATTTTACATAAGAAATGGCAGAAGGAAGCTGCGCTGAGTTTTTTTACAAAATGGAAAATGGGCGTAGCGTCGCCCACGTATGGGTCAAAAACCATATCTCAAGAACTAATCGACCGATTTCAATGAAATTCGGTATATAACACTTTCTTAACACCCTGATGACACGGGTGGAATATTGGCAGTTCACAACTACGCTTACTTCCCATATAATTCAATTTTGAATTCTTCTGATTCGTTCACTTTATAATACATATATACATAAGGAACCAATGAAGATAGCGAAATAAAACTTTACACAAATACTGTATATGATCCGTGGCATCACTTGTGGAAAAATTGTCAAAATCGGACCATGACTTTCCAAGGCCACTGACGTCGAACATGAAGAACTCAGTGCCTGAGGGTAATTCTTCACCGAAAATATAGGTAAATCTCTCAGATATTTTAATGTAATTCATTCCCTCATATAACAGTTTGTCTATGTACCAAAAATGGTTAAAATGGGGTCATAACTTCCTCCAGATCCCATATACAAAATTATAAGTAATATAAAATTAAGTGAGCAGGCATTAGGAATTACCTCAGTCCCCATATACTATTTATGATGATTTTCGTTATTCTATTGAACTTTATGCCGAATATATGGGTCGAATTGTGTTATCTTTATAAAAGTACATCAATAAATTGCGAGAGTATAAAATGTTCGGTTGCACCCGAACTTAGGATTTCCTTACTTGTTTTTAGTATTTATTTATACAAATGTCTAACTACAGATGATTTTATCTACTAATTAATTGATCTAATTGTTATAGATCTCTGAATTTTAGGGTTTTTTGACATAATTAATAGGCATATATAGGTGATTCTACGATAAGAGGTAATTTGTGCTGCAATCAGCTTAAAGTATTGTTTTTGTCCTTTACGTTGCTATTTTTTTAAATGAATCACATCATATTATTATCATTCCCTCTGAATTTTTTTCTTATAACAGTTTCTCTCTGTACTTGAAATGGTAAAAATCGGGTTATAACTTCCCCCAGATCCCATATACCTAATTATAAGTAATATTAAATTAAGTGAGCGTATAGTCTTCGATACATTGTATCTTGGTGGTGAAAACGAGTGAAATCGGTTTAGGAATTACCTCAGTCCCTGTAGGATCAGGAAGAGTTTTTTCCGACCGCGGTATTACAACTATACAACAATTTAAATAAGAAGTTTGGGCTGTGCAATTAAACTGAAGATGACGGAACAAATAAAGACACGCCGCCTTGGTGGCCAGCAATAGACTGTATTATTTAATGTAATAAAAATGTAATAAGGTATAATGATTTTACTTATGCTAATATTTGGCATGCATGTCTATGTACCTGTACATGCGAAGGAGTTGCGCAAAGGAGATGACAAAAAGCACTCTCGCTATTATGTTGGTGCGTACATATATAGACATGCATAATATAATGAATAATATATAATAAAGTACAGGGTTCAACTTTAGGTGACCCAACATCCCGGCCCCGTTGAAAGGACTTTCAAACAGGTAAAACTGCAATTTTATGAATTGGGCGACGAATGATGCCTTTCGAGGTTTGCACATCAACTACTCTTACTCGTGCATCGTTTCTTGGAACAGCATCTATGACACGACCAATTTGCCATCGTTGCGGTGATACGTTGTCCTCATGGATGAGAACCAATGCGTTTTTACTGACATTTCTATGGTCAGTAGTCCATTTTGATCTCGCTGAAGTTCGCTTATGTAGTCGTGTGACCAACATCTCCAAAATATTTGTTTGATGGCGGTTATTTCATTCCATTTGTTGACTGGATTGACGTTGTCTGCTACTGCTCGCTCGGGAAGAGTCTTCAACGCACTACCAGTTAAGAAGTGACCTGGAGTCAAAGCTTCGTAGTCGCTGGGGTCAGAAGTAAGTGGTGATATAGGTCGAGTGTTTAGAACTGCTTCTATTTCCACCAAGGCTGTAGTTAGTTCCTCATACGTTAATTTGGTATTCATGAAGCTCCGATTTAAATGTCCTTTAGCTGATTTAACTGCGGCTTCCCAAATGCCACCAAAATGAGGTGCCCTAGGAGGGATAAAATGAAAATTGACAAATTCATTAGCGCAATAATTTTTTATGACATCTTCGTTTTCGTTCTTAAAAGAAAGGCTTTCAATTCACCTATTTTGCCGCAAGCGCCGTCGAAATTAGTTGCGTTGTCGCAGAAAATATCTGATGGAAGACCTCTTCTTCCAATCATTAGTTTGAGGGATGCCAAAAATGCATCCATGGACAAGTCTGAGACGACTTCGATGTGGACAGCCTTTGTCGCGAAACACACAAATATCGCAATATTAGCCTTATAGGGTACCTTGCCCCTAATACGAAAATATACGTTGACAGGTCCACAGAAGTCGACGCCACAACGAGAGAATGGGCGTGATGGGGTTAAGCGCTCAACAGGAAGATTACCCATCATATGTTGAAGTAATTTTGGTTTGTAACGAACGCAATGAATACATGACCGGATAATACGTCTAGTAAGGTCACGGGCATTGACGATCCAAAAGTGTAAACGAATTAAAGCCACCAGTGCTTTAGGTCCAGCATGGTAGTTTTTAATATGTAGATATCGAACATACCGCGTAGCAAATCCACATTTACTCGGCAGCAAAATAGGATGTTTCTGGCTTTCTGGAAGATTTGTCAAATTCAAGTCTTCCTCCAACCTTTAGTAGTTCAAATCCGTGAGTGGTTTCCAAGAACGGGTTCAAATTTCGTAGCATGCCATTGGTCATAGTGTTGCTTTGTAACGATCGAATATCTGCAGCGAAGTGTTGAACGTTCCAAACAATGCACAGCAAAGCGCGATGTAGTTCATCAGGAGTAATTGGTCAATTTACAAATTCCGTATTAGATTTCTTAAGTCTAGTGTGAAAACGTAGCATCCATGAGACAATCCGCACTTCACGAGTATGAGTACTGTATCTGTCGAGTGCTTCAAGAATGTAATTATTGGTTACAATTATCTTAAATACTGATTTGCGCATTTCTGCATTAACAATTTCCATGTCAACGTCGTTACTTTTTCCTTTAGGCCAATTTCCTTCATCTTCATATAGAAACTCAGGACCGTTGAGCCAAATTGAATTTGTGAGCTCAAACGGTGTACTTCCTCTGGAAACAATATCTGCTGGGTTGCTTTTCGTTGGTACATGTTTCCAACAAGCGTCCACAGTCGAATCCTGAATTTCTGATACTCTGTTCCCAACAAAGGCTGAAAGAGTACTTGAATGCATTTGAAGCCAATGAAGAACAATTTGCGAATCTGTCCAAAGAAAAGTATCGAAATTGTAATTAGAGAGTGTAGATATAATTTTTACAAATAGTCGAGAAAGTAGTAGTGCACCGCAAAGTTCCAATTTTGGTAGTGACTGTCATTTAGTTGGTGCTACACGTGATTTTGCTGTAAGTAGACAAATGCTAATATTACCAACATTGTCAACTGTGCGTGTATATATTCCGCAGCCGTAAGCACGTATCGAAGAATCACAAAATCCATGTATTTGTAAGGACTGCATGTTAGCATGTAGACAGTACCTTGGAATTTTAATTGAAGGTAGATTCGAGCAATTTTTGACGAATGTATTCCACGCCGAAGCGATGTGGTGTGGAACCGATTCATCCCATTCAAGCTTCAGCAACCAAATCTTCTGAAGTAGAATTTTAGCGGTTACGATTTCTGGTGCTAGTAGTCCAAGTGGGTCGAAGAGCGATGAAGCGATGGATAGTATTGTTCTTTTAGTGATATTTCCGTTTGTTGGATGCTTTGGTAAGAATAAAACATAAAATGATCTTGAATTTGATTCCATTTAGGACCAAGAGCACTAGTAACAGAAGTGTCGAGATTTAAAGCCTTGTCAGTGTGATCAACTCTAAAACATTGGTGGTTGGAATGCCATTTTGATAGCTCAAGTCCACCTAGCTTTAGTAACTCTGTTACTTCATGTTTTATCCCGGATAACGCGTCAAGTGAGTCAGCTCCACACAGCAGGTCGTCGACGTAGAATGATGACTTGACAACATCTGACCCAACGACGAATTGCGACACATGCTGATCCGCGAGGTAATGTAGACTACGAACAGCAAGATATGGGGCGGCTGCCATTCCGTATGTGACAGTATTGAGTTGAAATGTCTGAATATCCTGATGAGGCGAACTCCTCCACAAAATATACTGGAACCTACGATGTTCCTCATTGATTATTATCTGCCTATACATTTTAACGATGTCTGCAGTAAGAGCGAAGCGATGTAAACGAAAACGAAGCAAAGTAATTACAAGTTTATTTTGAATTGTAGGTCCAACCATTTGAATGTCGTTTATCGATTTTTGCGTAGTTGTTCGACAAGATGCATCGAATACAACTCGAAATTTCGTCGTGGTGCTATTTGATTTCAAAATGCAGTGATGAGGGATATAGTAATGAGGCTTATCCAAGTTTGGATTGGGCAATGCCTCCATGTGGCCTAGACTTTCATATTCCTCCATGAAGTCTACGTATTGTTTCCTGAGTATAGGTAACTGCTGTAACCGACATTCTAGCGCATTGAATCGACGCAGAGCGGTGTTATAAGATTCACCCAAGCAGGAAGGATCATCCTTGAATGGGATGTTCACAATGATGCTACCGTTTAGACTTCTAGATACGGTGTCATTATATAACTTTTCTCAGCTATGTTGTTCTCGTGTCCACACGTCCGGCTTTGTTGCAATTTCTTCAATGTGACACAATTTTTCCAACTTTGAATCTATGGACTCCTCAGAGACAAACAAGCATTTGGTATTAAGCGCGTTAGTGTTCGTTCGATAGCGTCCCGAGACTACCCAACCTAGTAGCGTTTTCTGTAAAATTGGAAGATTATTACCAAGTTTAATTTGTCCTACGGAAAGTAAACTAAAGAAACTCTCCGTTCCCAGTAGTAAGTCAATTTTCTTTGATTTATTGAATTGATTATCTGCGAGTACTATGTTTAGTGGAATGTGCCAAGTAGATGTATCTATCTCCGGTTCCGGATGATACGCGATGTGCGAAGGAATACAAAACTCAAGAGGTAATTCGAAACTAGTCGCTTGCGATTTAATATTTGTGGAAGTTTTGTACCTTATATTGGTAGAGGACTTACCAATGCTTTGTATCTCAATGTTGTGTTTACTGCGTGGAAGCATCAACTTTTGTGAAAGCTCGTCAGTAATGAAATTGACTTGGGAACAAGAGTCAAGCAAAGCGCGGCCAGGACGATAATTTCCAGAAGCGTCGCGAACTAGAACCTCCGCTGTGGCGAGGATGATGTTGTCAAGCGATGACGAATTGTTCATGTGTGTGTGAACAGCAGATGTCGAAGTAGAATTTGATGAATCTGGCGTAATCCGACGATGTAACAAGGTATGATGTTGAAGAAAGCATATCTTGCACTTATGCGTTGATGGGCAGTTCGATAACTGGTGTCCCTTTGCCAAACAGTTAATACAGAGTTTTACTGTTTTACATGGTCAAAGCGTTGCGATACACTAAGCGCCTTGAAACGGTCGCAATTGTGTATTTTATGAATGTTGCTGGAACATACCGAACAAAGCGAGTTGGAGCAGGAAAATGAATAACCCTTACGAGAAGGTTTCGATCTATGGGCGTTAGTAGTGCTTTGGTGTAAGTATCCAACGGTGAGCGCGTTATCAATTGAGTCGAGGTACTGGCAATGTCTCTCCAAAACGTGAGTGCAATCCTCCCAACTTGGCAAAGTTTTAAAGTCCAATGACTCTTTCCATTTGCGATTGGTTTCTTCATCTGCCTTCTTTAAAACTAAATAAATGAGCATAGCTTGTGAAATTTGGCTTTCACTTCCTAATGACAACAATGCACCGTAAATTGCAGATGCTTTATCAAGTAAACTTCTCAACTGACCACCATTGGGCTTAGAAATGGACGAAAGTTCAAATAACGACGAAATATTTTCTAAAAATATGAGAGTTGGGTTATCGTACTGAGTTTTAAGCCTCTCCAATGCCTTCGACTAATTTTCATTGGTCCAGTGAGATAGTTGCGTAAATGATTAAACATCTCTATGTTAGATAAGCAGGGATGGGCACCACCACAATCAAACGAGCATCAAAAAATGAAATTGTGTTAGTGTGCTTACTGTGGTACCATACGAATCAGCAATCAAAAATATTCAGTCTGCTTGCAGAGGTTGAGCGAGTAGGTCTATGCCGCACGGTTGCACAATGCGATTATATGCACGTGCTAATGAATGTAAAAATTAATAATAATTTATATTTAATATAAATTATAGTAAAATTGGGTAATATCATAATTTAAAAAAGTAATTTAGTGCTATTTTATAATAAAAAATCGTCATCGTATCGTCCCATCGTAGGTGCTCGTTTTACGCTCTTCGCTTGTGCGTGTTAGTGACAATCGGTGTGTGTACGTATACGATCACTTACGCTCTTTTAGCACCTGCTAAGACTTTGCCCATGCCTGTAGATAAGCTATATTCACGATCAATAATTTGCTGAAAAGATGTTATAAAGTTTTGATATTCAGAGTACTGGCCGTTGAATGAGGGAAGTTTAAGTTTGGGCAACTTTGATCCCGCTTGCATTACACAAGTGGTGTCTGACAGTGTATTGTTGTGATCCTCGGTGACCTGTGACTGAATGATTAATTTTGTTGTAATATACAGCTCCTCAAGATCCATACGTCCGCAATCCTCTGAATCTATCCTTTCGATTTCCGTCTGTGTAGACAATACATTTTTGAAGCATGATTCAAGAATGCCAAGTCGACATTTATACTCGGCTGATAAAGTAGTTTAGCACCTGGCCGTAGACTGGCCTCCACAATATTTTTTATGCGAGAAATGTTTTTCTTAATGTTAGCACGTTGCTGTTTAAGCTCTTCCAAAGACAATTTAAAAATGTTGTATAACTCACGAAAAATGCGACTTGTAATTGAATATTTATTTGATAACGATGTTAGATTGGTGATATAACGACGAGTATAAAAAGCGAAGTATAAAAGCGAATATAATATTTGAATACTTGCGATTGGATTTCCTTTGGTCCAACGAAGCTATGACAAATGGCAGCACCGCGTTCAAATGGTTCGTTGGGTATACGAATATAGCGATATGTATTTTTTTTTTTTTTTTTTTGATTTCGAAGGGGGAATCTTCCAAAGATACCGTCATTTTTACGGACGATATGCACGATTCGTATTGTCTGCTAGCGATGCACTTCATTCGGGCCCACGCCCATACGGACTTGCAGATCAATACGCCTACGTACTAAACCCTTAACTTCGCAGTCTTCGCTTGTACACATACGCCCCACGGAACCGCCGTTAGGCATTTCTTCATGAGGCCAAGCTTAGCCATTAGGCTCTTCACACACGCACGCACGCAGCCTACTCTTCGTTTATTCTTCTACTTTCGCGGCGTTGCCACTCTTTCCTTCTGAGCTCTTGGAGGACTATCGCAGACCACGCTCTTACTCTATCCCATACCATATTCGATTTAATCATGTGCAGCACGATATTATCCGGCGTCACTCTATCCGATGTAATTTTCTCTAATTCCACTCTTTCACATTCATATTTTGGACAAGAAAAGAATACGTGTAGCGCGTTCTCCTCGCTATTGCCGCAAAAAGAACAATTCGTTCCGTCATCATGACCGTATTTATACAGATATTCTCTAAAACATCCGTGACCCGTCAGAAATTGAGTCAGGTAGAAGTCAGTTTCTCCATGCTCTCTGTCTATCCATATGTGCACGCTTCTGATCAACCTGTGTGTCCACCTCCCAGTCGTTGCTGCATCCCATCGTCGCTGCCATTCGTTAAGACTCACTTGTCTTTCCTCTTTCCGCTCCTCAACTGTTAGACGTCTGCAAACGCTTTTTGTCCTATCGTATACTCTCTTGAGTTCCATAGCCATAATGTCTGGCGGTATGATGCCAGCTATGACCCCGGCAGCTTCATGGGATACCGTGCGAAAAGCACAAGCAACCCTAATGGCACTGAGTCGAACTACTGATTTCGCTTTCTTTGTGTACGTCTTATGCTGTAGGGCTGGTCCCCATATGGGTGCCGCATACATTATGATGGATTGGCTCACCCTGGCCAATAGTGCTCTCCTATTTTGGCTTGGACCGCCAATGTTAGCCATTATCCTCGTCAAGGCTGCCGTTACCCGTGCTGCTTTCTCGCAAACTTTGTCAATGTGCCTCTTGTAGCTAAGTCTCGTGTCTATTAGTACTCCTAGGTACTTCAGCGCCGGTTGTGTCGTGATGCTATAGCCGTCGATGGTAAGAGTAATATTTTCCAGCTTTTTTCTGCTGGTGATGAGCACCGCCTCAGTTTTTTGACCAACAAGCTGCAGCTTTGTTGATGTAAGCCAGTCTTTGATTTTTACTGCTGTATAGTTACATATATTCTCTATTTCGACAAGTTCTTTCGCTACTACGGTTACTGCGATATCATCAGCGTATCCAATGATATTTACCTCCCTCGGTAGTGGGAGACGTAACACCCCGTCGTACAATACATTCCACAAAAGAGGCCCTAGTACTGAACCTTGCGGCACTCCCCCTGTTACTATATATTTTCTGGGTCCTTCTTCGGTGTCGTATAATAACACTCGATCAGAGAGGTAACTGGCGACAATCCTAACTAAATACTCCGGTGTTGCCTTACGTTCTGAGGCGTCTATAATATGAGGCCAACATGCCGAGTTAAAGGCGTTTCGAACATCAAAGTGACTACTGCACAGTACTCCTTTGATCCATACATCCACCTTGACCCTTCTATGGCCTCGTTAGCGAAAACCGTAAGCCTTTTTATGGCATCGATGGTTGACATCTGTTTCCGGAATCCGTATTGGTTATCGGATAGTCCCTGATACTCCTCCTTTAAGTGTGATTCCAATCTTACACAGATTAGTCGTTCCAGAATTTTACCAGTCGTGTCCAGCATACAAAGCGGTCGGTATGAGCTAGGCTCACCGGCTGGTTTATTGGGCTTCTGCAACAGGACTAGACGTTGTTTTTTCCAAATTCTCGGGAAGACATCTTTTCTCAGACACCGTGTAAACAATTCAGCGAATGTTCTTGCATTGTGTTTGATGGCAATTTTTAAGGCTCTATTTGGAATACCATCCAGACCAGGCGCTTTGGAATTACCAAATCTGTCTGCCGCTTGAATCACCTCCACGTCCGTGATTATCGGTACATTTAATTCACCTAGGCCTTCTACTCGGCGCTGTCTTTCATACAAAGACTGCGCTGGGAAAAGAGTTTCCACGACTGTTTTCAATAACGCGGGGCAGGTTGGTGCTTGTCCTTTGCCACCTTTGAGTTTCGACATTACTATCCTGTAGGCATCACCCCATGGATTTTCGTCGATTTTTCCGCAGAGTTCTTTGAAGCTGAGGGATTTACTCTTTTTAATCGCTTTTTTGAGTTCATTGCGTTTTCTCTTAAAGCATTCGCGTAGTCCCGTATGTTCCGTCGATATCCGATTCCTTTGGTACTTTCTCCTCGCTTTGTGGCATTCACTTCTTAGAGTTTCAATTTCTTTATTCCACCAGTATACCGGTTTTCTATAGGCGCTATTCTTCCTCCTACACATAGAGGCATCGCATGCTTTGCTAACGTGTTTAACCAACAACTCAGCCTGCCGGTGTATATCGTTTGCACATATCAGCTCATCGTCTAGTGAAAGCTTGAATAGATCTTCATCTAGGGTTTCAACTTTCCAACACTTCGTTTGTACGCGTTTAGTAGTCGCACTCTTTCGAGTTTGTTTTTGTAATCCGACTTCAAGCATAATGGCCAGATGGTCACTGTGCGTGTAAAGATCACACACCTGCCAGCTGGTTGATCGCACCAGAGAGCTACTGACGAACGTGATATCGATCACTGAGCCACGACCGTTCTTCTCGAAAGTGTTTTGGTTTCCGGTGTTCAACAGTACAGTTTCAAGCACCGAAAACGCCTTGAGGAGGGTATCTCCACGTCTGTTTGTGCAGATACTACCCCATTCCATCGTCCACGCATTAAAATCTCCTGCCACCACGTTCATTGTAGTAGTTTGAACTTCCCTCACAATTTCGTCCAGAGTTTTTTCAAAATCACCTTGAGGTACGCTTGGTGGGATATAACAGCTGTAGAAGTTAATTCCACTGATTTTCGCCCGAGTGAAAAATGTTTTACCTAATAGCGGCTTATCTTGTAGTGATTTCCCTCCACACGCCCATATGGCAGCTTTGCTTGTATTGTCGGAGACCCATGTCGTATCACTCATGTTTTTGTGTTGCTCACTAATTATAGCTACGCCTATCTTCTGTTCATATACTGTCTGCCTAAGCAGCTCTTGCGCAGCTTCGCAGTGATTCAGGTTAAGTTGTATTACCCTCATTTTGTATTGCTTTTACACGCTTCTTGATAAATGGGACATTTCGTACTACCTATCTGATGATCGGTGTTCTGTCTTCCATTTTTCTTGCATACGCTACATGATGGTTTTTTGGTACATGTCTTCGCAAAATGTCCGGTTTCTCCACATTTCACACAGCACTTGCTCCTATCGTCCGGGTTGCTGCACGCTTTCGCAAAATGTCCGTATTCGAGACACCTAAAGCACCTTCTCAGAATTTGCTTCGTCCTTACTCTACACACCACCCAACCTATTTTTATCTTACGTGCCTCTAGCAATATTCCTGCCTCACGCGGTAAGCTTATTGTTGCTGTTTGCGTTCCAAGGTACGCCGACCTGATGTTTTTGATCGAGTCCTTATCGAAATGCTTCAGCTCCTTTATCTGACTTTGGATAGCCTCGGCAATGTCCTCTTTGGTGGTGATTTCGTCAAGATCCCGTATTTCCACCATCACTTCATGGGTTAATGCTCTTATCTGTGCTTGTTCTCCTAGTACTTTGCTTATGTCGGTCTTGAACTCACCAGTGTTCTTCATCTGCGCGTCTTTAAGTTGTATTAGGATCTCGCCTTTGACCGTTTTCCTGATCCTTGCCTAATTTTTGCCAAGCTTTTGTAAGGTATCATCTTTCTTGACTACCCTTAAAATGTCGCTATAAGACATATTGCCTGTTCGCTCTATGATTATAGCATCAGGTCGCGGTGTGGGTTTATGCGTACTCTTCCTTAATTGTTTACTTTTGACAGCAATCCATTCATCCTTCTTTTTATTATCCTTCACCCTTCCTTCGGCTTTGTTTTCCACGGAGCTATCTTTCTTTGGTTCCTTGTCTGGGCCGACATCAGCCTTCAACGCAGTCGTGTTCAACACTTCCCTATGAGTGGTTTTATTCTTCTTGGGCGGTGTATTACGCTTCACTTGCTTTTCTTCGCGGGGCCTCTTTGGCGTCGTTTCCGCAGTCGCTGGTATCACAAGGATGTTACGTCTCATATCTTTGTTTACTAAGTGCTCCTCCTGAGCACTTGAGTGCAGCTTTACTATTAGACTGAGAAGATCTCTCATGTTGTTATTGATAGATCGCTGAGGTGGGCGCATCGTATCAAGCAGCTTTTTGATAGCCTCCCCTAATTCAGACATGCAGTCTCCATTAGGTTGTCCAGACTTTGTTTGGGGCGTGGTATCACACAGAACTGGAGGTGAAGACCTCGCTCGTATCGGCTTGTCAATGCTAAGACTCTTAACTGGGGACCTGCCTAGTTTTGATACACGTTTAAAGGGGTTCACTTCCGCAGCCGGTGTCCTCTGCGTATGGTTTGGATCCTGCATTTTTGCATCACCTTCACTCAAACTTTCGGTGCCGATGTTCACTAGGATACCAGAGGTGTTGGTGTTGTTGTTGTTGGTATTTGTTTTGTTTCTCGTAATGTTTTCCATTCGTTTCTGTTTACCAGCGCATCGTGTGCAAGGGGGCGGGCCGAAATAAACAGGAACGGGTATACCCTCGGGGTACTGCCGCTACCCCAGTTCCCTGAGGCCTGTCCTTCGCTTTGCCAGTCCCGGAAAACACGGACGGACCGGCGCTCGCCCGAGGCAACGTAGGCTACTACTCCTACGTCCAATGCACACTCCCTGACCAGGGCCCGAAGGGGCTGGTTACTGATACACATCGCGGCTAACACCTCGGCAGAGCAAGCTCACATCACCCTCTCCATCCCGTCAGCAGAGAATTTGCTGTCGACACTTCGAGGGACTCCCAGTGCGCCTCGATGTGTAACGGTCATTTCATGATAACAGCCGCACCTGACATGGTGAACTGACGCTGACCAGGAAGCCGCCCATTATGGGTCCGTCGCGCCTGGGTTTTCCCTCAGTATGCCAAAGCGTAGTGAGGGGACACATATTTCTAAGAGGCGGTGTCAGTCGCCACAGTCACAGGGGTTTCATCGGACCTGCTAGCATTTATGCCGCATCCTCCGCTCCTGTCGCTCATCGTCGGGGATTGCTTATTCGTTTTAACTTATCTCGCAACTAACCTGCTACTACAGGCCGTTCGGCTATCCGCGACCTGCCGACCCCCCCGGTAGCTTAGAGCCCAGCTAAGGTGCTTGATTCTATAGAAACAGACCCCTCCGGGATAGCGATATGTATGTAGGTAAGCGAGGGTGTGCACAAACAAATAACGAGTGCGTGTCAACGAAAAAACAGTAAGTGCAGCGGCAGAGATGAAGTGTGATGTGTGATCAGCTACAAGCGATGTAATAGCGTATCAAACGATATTGAAAGCTAAATAGCCAGCAGTTAAACAGCGAGCAGCAACGATGACAGCGAACAGCAACGATGGCAGAATAGCGGTAGCGAGAAAAACCGTATTACCGCAATGACCTTTATCCAAGATTCTGCAACTTGATGCGAAGAACAATCCAAATAGGTTTTCCAATGATGCGATCCTCTAGCGATAATGATGACGTAGACTAGTGTGGCGAGTGTTATGATGACCACCAAGAGCACAAATGACGTTAGATTTATTGTTAAATAGTCGCGTACAAAAATTTAAATTAAGTTAAATTTCACCCAATATTAAATTTTAGTTTGGGCTGTGCAATTAAACTGAAGATGACGGAACAAAGAAAGACACGCCGCCTTGGTGGTCAGCAATAGACTGTATTATTTAATGTAATTAGGTATAATGATTTTACTTATGCTAATATTTGGCATGCATGTACCTGTACATGCGAAGGAGTTGCGCAAAGGAGATGACAAAAAGCACTCTCGCTATTATGTTGGTGCGTACATATGTAGACATGTGTGTATATACAATGTGTGATGCAGGAGCATCCAAATTAACTTTAGTATGTACATATGTTTGTTAAAACAATTGAGAGTATGTATGCTCTTATAAAGATATGAGTAGTTAAATATAAAGTAACTGAATAATAGATAATAAAGTACAGGGTTCAACTTTAGGTGACCCAACAGTCCCCATTATACCGAATGTATGGGTCGAATTGTGTTATCTTTATAAAATTACATCAATAAATTGCGAGAGTATAAAATTAAGAACTTAGCCCTTCCTTACTTGTTATAGATATGATAATTTTTTATTATTTTATTTAATTATTATTTCATTTATTAATTTTTTTTTTGTTATTTAATAAGAATTATATCTTCAAATAAAATAAAATGAGTTATATTAAACTAATTTTTATACTCTCTCTCTCTCTCAACAAAAGTTGCTACGAGAGTGTTATAGTTTTGTTCACATAACGGTTGTTTGTAGCACCTAAAACTAAAAGAGTTATATATAGAGTCATATATACCAAAGTGATCAGGATGACGAGTAGATTTGAAATCCGGATGTCTGTCCGTCCGTCCGTCTGTGCAAGCTGTAACTTGAGTAAAAATTAAGATATCTTGACGAAACTTGGCGCAAATATTCATTGGCACCATAAGAAGATCAAGTTCGAAAATGGGCAGAATCGGACCATTGCCACGCCCACATAAAATTTGGAATGAAGGATTGCACTAGGAGGGGGCATATTTGGATGTAATTTTTTTTTGGAAGTGGGCGTGGCCCCGCCCATAAATCGGTTATTTGTATTTAACTCGCAAACTAATAAAGCTATATAAACCAAACTTTCTGCAGTCGGGTCTCTTACATACTCCACCGCACACCATGAAAATAGTTAAAATCGGATAATAACCACGCCCACCTCCCATACAAAGGTTATGTTGAAAATTACTAAAAGTGGGTTAACTAACTAACGAGAAACGTCAGAAACACTAAATTTTTCAGAAGAAATAGTAGAAGTGAGCTGTACTCAGATTTTTTTACAAAATGGAAAATGGGCGTGACATCGCCCACTTATGGGTCAAAAACCATATCTCAGGAACTACTCGACCGATTCGAATGAAATATAGTTAAAATCGGATAATAACCACGCCCACCTCCCATACAAAGGTTATGTTGAAAATTACTAAAAGTGGGTTAACTAACTAACGAGAAACGTCAGAAACACTAAATTTTTCAGAAGAAATAGTAGAAGTGAGCTGTACTCAGATTTTTTTACAAAATGGAAAATGGGCGTGACATCGCCCACTTATGGGTCAAAAACCATATCTCAGGAACTACTCGACCGATTCGAATGAAATTCGGTATATAACCACTACTACTTTCCTTATAACTCAATTTTGAAATCCATCTTATTCCTTCACTTTATAATGTAAACATAAGGAACCAATGAAGATAACGGAATAAAACTTTACACAATTAGTGCATATCATATCTGGCTTCACTTGTGAAAAAATTGTCGAAAACGGACCATAACTTTTCAAGGCCCCAGATATCGAACATGTTGAACTCAGCGCCTAAGGATAAATTTTAACCGAAAATATGGGTAAATCTTTCAGATATCTCAATTTAATTCAGAGGAAATTGTTTTCTTCTAATAGTGTGTCTCTGTTCCAAAATTACTAAAACCGGGTCATAACATGTCCATATACCTCATTGTAGGTTTTTCAAAAGTATCTTCTCCTAGCTCCCGTATACCTAATTATAGGTTTTTCAAAAATACGGTGAGCTTTATTCCGCATATATGTATTGGTTAAATTTCTTCAATAAATTTCGAGAGTATAAAATGTTCGGTTGCACCCGAACATAGCCTTTCCTTACTTGTTAATAGTTGAATTTGATGAAAATGGTTTTTTTATAATAGGCTGTTTTTATCTAATTTTTTTCAATGAAAAACGTTTAATTACTTAGGGGATAACGACTGATGCAGCTCGGCATACTAACTTATTTTATCTCTATGTTATTTTATTTTATTTGGATTATACTTAAAATTAATTATTTAAATTTGGTTTAATTTGTTAATAATAGAGTTGTATAGTTGAAATAAAATTAATATTAAAGTTTTATTTTGGCTTTGAATTTTATTATTGATTTATTTTATATGTACGTTTTGCGTGTATTTTTATTTATTTTAATAATAAGTAAATTTTAAATATAGTCTCAGTAAATAGCTTTATTAATCAAGGAAACTTTGAAATAGTAATTTCATAGAGTATTGGCTAAATTTGTGCCAGCAGCCGCGGTTACACAAATAATGTGAATAAAATTTGTTCAATAATATAGTTAAAATGATTGATTTTAAAATAAAATTAAATTTATTAGGTGAAATTTTAAATTTAATAATTTTTATATAATATAATTTTGAAGCTTGTAAATTTCAGATATAAACTAGGATTAGATACCCTATTATTTAAAATGTAATTGTTAACACTAAGGTAGTAATAGTTATGTTCTTGAAACTTAAAAAAATTGGCGGTATTTTAGTCTATTCAGAGGAACCTGTCTTGTAATTAATAATCCACGATGAACCTTACTTAAGTTTGTTTTTCAGTTTATATACCGTCGGTATCAGAATATTTTATTAGAATAAGAATTGTCTATACTTTTAATAGGATGTATATCAGAATATGTAGAGATGGGTTACAATAAATATATTTAAACGGATCTAATTTTGAAATATTTTTAGTGAAGGTGGATTTGAAGTAAAATTTTAAATATTGTGAATTTGATTTTAGCTGTAGAATATGCACACATCGCCCGTCGCTCTTACTATTAAGGTAAGATAAGTCGTAACATAGTAGATGTACCGAAAGGTCTATCTAGAATGACAGTTTAAAGCATATTTAGTAAAGCATTTCATTTAAAATTTCATTTATAAAGCAGTTTATAAAGCAAGTTGGGGGATGGGGTCATATGTAGAAGTTCACGCAAGTGAGGAAAGTTTCTGATTGCCATTCATTTGGGAGTGGCCAGGAACGATTCTTTTGCATATGACTCAAGCAGCTCACGACTTCCGGTTTTAGAACAAGTATCCCCCTGGGTAGTTAACAGACATCCGTTTGGAGGCGAGCTAAAGTGAGAAGGCGAAGCCCGCTTCTGCGGTTGTGCGTAGGGCTTGGGACCCACCACATAAAAAAATCTCCCCAATGAAAACAAACACAGAGCCTCGGATGAGACACCGCCCTTTTGATGACGACCCCTGCAAACGTTTTAAGGATAAAGATTTAAGGGCATGCACCTGGAATGTCCGGACCCAACGGAAGAGAAGGACGATGTGACCAAAGACGCTTTCTATGAGCGCCTAGAATGCACCTATGAGCGCTGCCCCCGCCACGATGTCAAAATCGTGCTTGGCGATTTTAACGCCAGGGTGGGTAAAGAAGGTGCCTTTGGCACAACAGTCGGAAAATTCAGCCTCCATGACGAAACATCGCCAAACGACCTGAGGCTGATCGTACGCACGTCTAAAACACTGGAGACATGTCTTCCGTCTATCACAACGTGATCGATTTGATTGCGCGTGTTTCGATCAAGGGACAGCCATGTTGCTTGATGAATTTTCTTGTGCTGGAATCTGGTTCTACAGACAACCATATTTCTGGCCCCAGCGAAGCCGATAGATCAGCCATTTGTAATAGCATGTAAGCTTTTATTTGTTAAGTGAAGTATGTCAAAGGCGGTCTCGCCGCCAGGTGCACAACACAACAACACAATTGAAATAAACTTAATTAGAATAAAGAATAAAATGTCGCGTTTTTAATGGAAACCCACATACAGAGGCGGACATAATTATTCACACATCGTTCAGTTTTCCACAAAAACAGTTTTATCTTGGAAATCATAAAAACTAGCTAATAGGTTTCTGCTAAGGAAATATTTATTCATATCTTAGGTATTTAAAAATAACAATAATTTAATAAATTGACTTTCCATTTTAAATAAATATACCAAAAATGCATATTACTCCATTTAAGCAAGGGACAAAATTATTCACACAACTCAAAGTCATGATATTTAAATCAAACATTTTAGTAATAAAATGTAACGGAAGCATTTGGAAATGTACTACTATGAATGCTACACTCGAAATTTATAATTTTACATTGAATTTCCAACATTCGGTATTGTTATTTGTGCAAGTGAGTTGTCATTATTTAAAATGGGTCGAAAATTAAAAGAAACTACCGCAGAAGTAATAAAAATTATTTTAAATTTACATAATCAAAATATGTCAAGTGGCGAAATAAGTAAACATGTAAATAGAAGCAGATATACTATTTACAGCATCATAAAGCGTGTTGAAGGGAAAGAAAACCTTCAAAGTCGTACTCATACCGGTAGACCCCGCAAGCTGACCAACGCTGAAAAACGGCAAATTGTAAGAAAACTAAAAAAATCCTAAAATTACATTTACAGCCCTATTCTGTGCACTTGACAAAATAACAAAAACGTTTAATATTTTTTCAGATTTTTATCAAGTAAGAACTTTTTTGGTATTCTGTGACAGTTTTGATAAAATAAAAGGCAATTTTGATTTAGTTGGTTGTTATGTTTAGCTTCAGAAAAGTTCCTTGGGGACTACGAAATCTAAACTTTGTTCTTTGTTGGCAAAAATTTGCTAAGCTGTAATCGCATACAATATATAGAAAACAATTTCAATGTTACCCTCATTATCCTCATTTTTTTATACAAAAAACGGAAAAATGAACTTATTAATATACTATAAAAACGGCTCAGTAACGCGAGCCATCCACATGTTCATATTTTTCCTCTTTATATAAAATTAACGACAAAAGTAAAATATCTCCATTGCAACAAATTCTCTTTCACAACTATCCACAGCCAGATATTTTATTTGTCAAGAGCATTTTACTTCTTAACAACTTATAAAGAAAAGAGCTTTTTATTTTAGACACAGAATACGAAATGCATGATAAATTTCAATTTTTTACAAATTAGAAATTTGTTGAATTTGTAAAGTGCACAGAATAGGGATGTTACTCAGGTGACAGCAGAAGTTCGTGAAGAAATTGGGAAAAATATTCACGTAAAAACTGTACACAGGACCTTGCATCGTGCTGGTTACAGTTCACGAATAGTGCGAAAAGAAACCTCCCGCCAGCAATGCTAATAAAAAAGAGGGTAGACTTCACAAAAGCATACAAGGATAAACCATCTGAGTTCTGGAGCAACATTCTCTTTAGCGACGAGAGTAAATTCAATATTTTTCAGTCAGAAGGCATAATACGGGTCTCAGTAAGCAAAATATTACCAGCAAATCTCAACTATGAGAAGTTCTTCAGTGAGAATGGCAAAATATAGGACCAAGTGTGACAAAAAAGTTAATTTACTTCATGCAAAAAATGCGTAAAGATGTATTGAAACAAACGGATTGCAAACCATATATTATTTTTTTTATTATATTATTACATTTCTTGTTAAACAAGAGTGTGTGAATAATTTTGTCCCTTGCATAAATGAAGTAATATGCAATTTTGGTATATTTATTTAAAATGGAAAGTAAATTTATTAAATTTTTGTTATTTTTAAATACCTAAGATATGAATAAAGATTTCCTTAGAACAAACCTATAAGCTAGTTTTTATGATTTCCAAGATAAAACTGTTTTTGTGGAAAACTGAACGATGTGTGAATAATTATGTCCGCCTCTGTATATATACAGATTGTTAATAAGACTTTATTATCAGATATTTAACAAAAAATGTTGCTATGTTCGTATCTGAGAGATTTACCGAATTAGCCAAAAACACTGAGGAACTCATGTTCTACATCTGGGGCCTTGAAAGGTTATAGTCCGATTTCGGCGATTTTACACCGCCGATGTTAATATTGTAAACCGACTTCACCAATTTTCAAGCTGTAGTATTGGGAGGCAAAAAAAAATTGTGAACCTAATTTCGTTGGAATTGGTTGATTAGTTCCTGAGATATCGTTTTTAACCCACGCCCATTGTCCACTTTTTATGCCAAGTTTAATTCAGCTTTTCCGTACCATATTTACGATAAAATTTAGGGTTTCTGGTGTTTTTCCTTACTTTTAGGATTTTTCAACATTACATTTGTATGGGGGGTGGGCGTGGTTATAATCCGATACCCATGCTGTATAATCAAGTGCTTAAAGGAGATGACTTCAGAAAACTTGGTTGATATAGCTTTAGCAGTTTATGAGATATGCACAAAAAACATAAATGGGCGCGGCCACGCTCACTTTCCCAAAAAAAAATTTATCCAAATATTCACCTGCCTAATGTGATCCAAAGATCAAATTTTGTTTTCATAACTTTATTTATGGCTTAGTTATAGCACTTTACAAAGCAAATTTGACGTTGAAGAAAAAAAATGGCATTAATTTATTGTAGATTATGCATATACATATCTGCAAATTTCTGCAGCAAACTTTTACTTTTACTTCATTTTGGTCATTTTAGAGAAAATTCGATCTGGTGCGTACATGCAAACACAACCACTGGAGGCAGATGGGTGAGTATTTTTTTAATATCAAACATATTACTTACATATGTATATACTATAACATAAAATATTTTGTTAAAATATACGTTCATATAAAGCTTATTATCTTTTTGTTACTCTTTTCAGATATTTGCTAGCTTCGGCGAGCGATAGTACAACAATAGCGACTCCAGGCCGAGGAATCATAGAAACAGGTTAGATTGCATTAATATACACCAACATTGCAGTAATATCAACATAACTAATGCTTATGGTGAAAACAATAAACAGAAGTTGGAACAACAAAGCGGAGATAAAGTATATACATATATGGGTGCGGGGAATCCTACCAGCAGTTTCTCAACACATCGCATCTCATCCTCCAATCGCTCATCAATCGTACAATACAAATTCGAACTAGATTCGCCGTATGATGGAAGAAGCACTCGTAGTCCTTTGTGTCAGAAACCGAAACCGTGCATGTAAGAATTATTAAGCTGAACATACAATTTATCATTTTCAATATTATGATTGTTAATATATAAATTCTGAACGTTCGCAATAGCACAAAATTTATCTATTTAAATGTATATTATTGTCAAATTAGCATTTATATACAAATGAATTTACTAATATTTACTATATAAATATAATAATTAATACTAACTTTATATGTAAAATATTTAATTTTGTCTATGTTTGCCACAAAAATGTTTGTAAAATTTAAAAGTTTACTTTGCACTGAAATATTAATATTTTAAAATTAATCTATAATAATTATTCTTCTTCTTCTTGACTGGCGTAGACATCGCTTACGCGGTTAGTCCACAACTGCGCGCCACGTAACCCTCCTTCTGACAGTTTGGCGCCAATTGGTTATACCAAGCGAAGCCAGGTCCCTCTCCACCTGGTCCTTCCATCGGAGTGGAGGTCTCCCTCTTCCTCGGCTTCCACCAGCGGGTACTGTATCGAATACTTTCAGAGCTGGAGCACTTTCATTCATTCGAACAACATGACCGAGCCAGCGTAGCCGCTGTCTTTTTATTCGCTGAACTATGTCTATCGAATAACACACACAGCTCATCGTTCCATCGTCTGTGGTTTTCGCCGTTGCCAATGTTTAAGGGACCATAAATCTTCCGCAAAACCTTTCTCTCGACAACTCCTAGTGCCGTCTCATCGGATGATGACATCGTCTACGCTTCTGCACCATCAAATAGGACGGGAATGATGAGAGACTTGTAGAGTTTGGTTTTTGTTCGTCGAGAGAGGACTTTACTTTTCAATTGCCTACTTAGTCCATAGTAGCACCTGTTAGCAAGAGTGATTCTGCGCTGGATTTCGAGGCTGACATTATTATTGCTGTTAATGCTGGTTCCCAGATAGACGAAATTATCTACAACTTCAAAGTTATGACCGTCAACAGTGACGTGGCAGCCAATACGCGAATGGGCTGACTGTTTGTTTGACGACAGGAGATATTTCGTCTGGTCCTCATTCACCACCAGACACACGCTTCGCTTCCTTATCAAGTCTGGGAAAAGCAGAACAAACGGCGCGGTTGTTGTTTCCGATGATATGAATATCATCGGCGTTCGCCAGCAGCTGTACACTCTTATAGAAGATTGTACCTTCTTTATTTAGCTCTGCAGCTCGTATTATTTTTTCCAGCAATAGATTGAAGAAGTCGCACGATAGCAATACTAAACGCGAAATCCGTTTGAGCGGTGTAATTTAGTTATTGTGGAGCGATTGTGCGGTGTACTGGATTCGCTAACTGATTTTGTCTCTCCCCTGGCAATTCATAAAACGTATTCTATTAATTTAATTAATTTGCCTTTATTGTCCTAAATTATTAATTATGTGATAATTAAAGTGAGATAAATAATTAACCCAAAAAATAATTCAGTCAATTGAAACAATTAAATTTTTCACGAAAAGTCTCTCCCCTGTCGTATTTCCCATGGCAAAATAACTGCCAGGGGAGATATTTAGTGACCAGGGGAAATACTATTCATCATTACATCCGGATCGGAGGTCGTGAGCTGTTTGAGTCTTGAAACTTTCATTAGTAAACCTCTGAACATGACTCCTTACCCATCCCCAGCCACCATCAACATTCACAAAACCAAAAAATATCAGCCTCGCTATCCCACCCAGAATCGCCAACAGGTCTTACTTTGGACTGAGTGGACAATTGAATTTTAAAGTCATCTTTTGACAAATCACAACCAAACTCCACAAGTCCCTTATCATTCCCGCTTTGCTTTATGGTACAGAAGCATGGACGTTGTCAACTTCCGATGAGACTGTACTAGGAGTTTCGAGAGAAAAGTTTTGCGCAAGATTTATAGTTCCCTGAACATTGGCAACGGTGAATAGCGCTGACGATGGAACGACGAGCTGTATAAGTTATTCGACGGCAGCGAATAAAAAGACAGCGACTACGCTGGCTAGGTCCTTTAGTTCGAAAAGAAAACGCTCCAGCTTGGAATGTGTTCGATGCAGTACCCGCTGGTGGGATCAGAGGGACAGGGAACCCTCCACTCCATTGGAATAATCAGGTGGAAAGTGACCAGGTTTCTATTGGTGTTTCCAATTGGCGCCACATGGCATAAAGGAGAGATGAATGGCGCGCTAAAATAGATTTGGCTATAATCGCATAACAGGTGCATATGCCAAATATTTAGATATACATACAGAAGATCAGGTTGGTCAGACTATCCCCATGCCAAATCTTCTTCAGAAGATATATTACTTCTTTAAAGAGTCAAAAATACTTTGAGAGAGCTTAAGGTTTTTTATTTTATTTTACCTTCATTTATTTATAATAGAGAGTGACTTTAATTTATTTGTTATTTGAATGTTATGGCTTGTTTCTCTAGGAAAAAGAATACCTATAATTTATAACACCTGGCCGTATTTATATATGTATAAAGTGACTTGTCTTTACGTGGAAGGGTAAATTAAGAGCTTTATTAATCAAGGAAACTTGGAAATAGTAATTTCATAGAGTATTGGCTAAATTTGTGCCAGCAGCCGCGGTTACACAAATAATGTGAATAAAATTTGTTCAATAATATAGTTAAAATGATTGATTTTAAAATAAAATTAAATTTATTAGTTGAAATTTTAAATTTAATAATTTTTATATAATATAATTTTGAAGCTTGTAAATTTCAGATATAAACTAGGATTAGATACCCTATTATTTAAAATGTAATTGTTAACACTAAGGTAGTAATAGTTATGTTCTTGAAACTTAAAAAAATTGGCGGTATTTTAGTCTATTCAGAGGAACCTGTCTTATAATTAATAATCCACGATGAACCTTACTTAAGTTTGTTTTTCAGTTTATATACCGTCGGTATCAGAATATTTTATTAGAATAAGAATTGTCTATACTTTTAATAGGATGTATATCAGAATATGTAGAGATGGGTTACAATAAATATATTTAAACGGATCTAATTTTGAAATATTTTTAGTGAAGGTGGATTTGAAGTAAAATTTTAAATATTGTGAATTTGATTTTAGCTGTAGAATATGCACACATCGCCCGTCGCTCTTACTATTAAGGTAAGATAAGTCGTAACATAGTAGATGTACCGAAAGGTCTATCTAGAATGACAGTTTAAAGCATATTTAGTAAAGCATTTCATTTAAAATTTCATTTATAAAGCAGTTTATAAAGCAAGTTGGGGGATGGGGTCATATGTAGAAGTTCACGCAAGTGAGGAAAGTTTCTGATTGCCATTCATTTGGGAGTGGCCAGGAACGATTCTTTTGCATATGACTCAAGCAGCTCACGACTTCCGGTTTTAGAACAAGTATCCCCCTGGGTAGTTAACAGACATCCGTTTGGAGGCGAGCTAAAGTGAGAAGGCGAAGCCCGCTTCTGCGGTTGTGCGTAGGGCTTGGGACCCACCACATAAAAAAATCTCCCCAATGAAAACAAACACAGAGCCTCGGATGAGACACCGCCCTTTTGATGACGACCCCTGCAAACGTTTTAAGGATAAAGATTTAAGGGCATGCACCTGGAATGTCCGGACCCAACGGAAGAGAAGGACGATGTGACCAAAGACGCTTTCTATGAGCGCCTAGAATGCACCTATGAGCGCTGCCCCCGCCACGATGTCAAAATCGTGCTTGGCGATTTTAACGCCAGGGTGGGTAAAGAAGGTGCCTTTGGCACAACAGTCGGAAAATTCAGCCTCCATGACGAAACATCGCCAAACGACCTGAGGCTGATCGTACGCACGTCTAAAACACTGGAGACATGTCTTCCGTCTATCACAACGTGATCGATTTGATTGCGCGTGTTTCGATCAAGGGACAGCCATGTTGCTTGATGAATTTTCTTGTGCTGGAATCTGGTTCTACAGACAACCATATTTCTGGCCCCAGCGAAGCCGATAGATCAGCCATTTGTAATAGCATGTAAGCTTTTAGTTGTTAAGTGAAGTATGTCAAAGGCGGTCTCGCCGCCAGGTGCACAACACAACAACACAATTGAAATAAACTTAATTAGAATAAAGAATAAAATGTCGCGTTTTTAATGGAAACCCACATACAGAGGCGGACATAATTATTCACACATCGTTCAGTTTTCCACAAAAACAGTTTTATCTTGGAAATCATAAAAACTAGCTAATAGGTTTCTGCTAAGGAAATATTTATTCATATCTTAGGTATTTAAAAATAACAATAATTTAATAAATTGACTTTCCATTTTAAATAAATATACCAAAAATGCATATTACTCCATTTAAGCAAGGGACAAAATTATTCACACAACTCAAAGTCATGATATTTAAATCAAACATTTTAGTAATAAAATGTAACGGAAGCATTTGGAAATGTACTACTATGAATGCTACACTCGAAATTTATAATTTTACATTGAATTTCCAACATTCGGTATTGTTATTTGTGCAAGTGAGTTGTCATTATTTAAAATGGGTCGAAAATTAAAAGAAACTACCGCAGAAGTAATAAAAATTATTTTAAATTTACATAATCAAAATATGTCAAGTGGCGAAATAAGTAAACATGTAAATAGAAGCAGATATACTATTTACAGCATCATAAAGCGTGTTGAAGGGAAAGAATACCTTCAAAGTCGTACTCATACCGGTAGACCCCGCAAGCTGACCAACGCTGAAAAACGGCAAATTGTAAGAAAACTAAAAAAATCCTAAAATTACATTTACAGCCCTATTCTGTGCACTTGACAAAATAACAAAAACGTTTAATATTTTTTCAGATTTTTATCAAGTAAGAACTTTTTTGGTATTCTGTGACAGTTTTGATAAAATAAAAGGCAATTAAATATATAAAATTAACGACAAAAGTAAAATATCTCCATTGCAACAAATTCTCTTTCACAACTATCCACAGCCAGATATTTTATTTGTCAAGAGCATTTTACTTCTTAACAACTTATAAAGAAAAGAGCTTTTTATTTTAGACACAGAATGCGAAATGCATGATAAATTTCAATTTTTTACAAATTAGAAATTTGTTGAATTTGTAAAGTGCACAGAATAGGGCTGTTACTCAGGTGACAGCAGAAGTTCGTGAAGAAATTGGGAAAAATATTCACGTAAAAACTGTACACAGGACCTTGCATCGTGCTGGTTACAGTTCACGAATAGTGCGAAAAGAAACCTCCCGCCAGCAATGCTAATAAAAAAGAGGGTAGACTTCGCAAAAGCATACAAGGATAAACCATCTGAGTTCTGGAGCAACATTCTCTTTAGCGACGAGAGTAAATTCAATATTTTTCAGTCAGAAGGCATAATACGGGTCTCAGTAAGCAAAATATTACCAGCAAATCTCAACTATGAGAAGTTCTTCAGTGAGAATGGCAAAATATAGGACCAAGTGTGACAAAAAAGTTAATTTACTTCATGCAAAATATGCGTAAAGATGTATTGAAACAAACGGATTGCAAACCATATATTATTTTTTTTATTATATTATTACATTTCTTGTTAAACAAGAGTGTGTGAATAATTTTGTCCCTTGCATAAATGAAGTAATATGCAATTTTGGTATATTTATTTAAAATGGAAAGTAAATTTATTAAATTTTTGTTATTTTTAAATACCTAAGATATGAATAAAGATTTCCTTAGAACAAACCTATAAGCTAGTTTTTATGATTTCCAAGATAAAACTGTTTTTGTGGAAAACTGAACGATGTGTGAATAATTATGTCCGCCTCTGTATATATACAGATTGTTAATAAGACTTTATTATCAGATATTTAACAAAAAATGTTGCTATGTTCGTATCTGAGAGATTTACCGAATTAGCCAAAAACACTGAGGAACTCATGTTCTACATCTGGGGCCTTGAAAGGTTATAGTCCGATTTCGGCGATTTTACACCGCCGATGTTAATATTGTAAACCGACTTCACCAATTTTCAAGCTGTAGTATTGGGAGGCAAAAAAAAATTGTGAACCTAATTTCGTTGGAATTGGTTGATTAGTTCCTGAGATATCGTTTTTAACCCACGCCCATTGTCCACTTTTTATGCCAAGTTTAATTCAGCTTTTCCGTACCATATTTACGATAAAATTTAGGGTTTCTGGTGTTTTTCCTTACTTTTAGGATTTTTCAACATTACATTTGTATGGGGGGTGGGCGTGGTTATAATCCGATACCCATGCTGTATAATCAAGTGCTTAAAGGAGATGACTTCAGAAAACTTGGTTGATGTAGCTTTAGCAGTTTATGAGATATGCACAAAAAACATAAATGGGCGCGGCCACGCTCACTTTCCCAAAAAAAAATTTATCCAAATATTCACCTGCCTAATGTGATCCAAAGATCAAATTTTGTTTTCATAACTTTATTTATGGCTTAGTTATAGCACTTTACAAATCAAATTTGACGTTGAAGAAAAAAAATGGCATTAATTTATTGTAGATTATGCATATACATATCTGCAAATTTCTGCAGCAAACTTTTACTTTTACTTCATTTTGGTCATTTTAGAGAAAATTCGATCTGGTGCGTACATGCAAACACAACCACTGGAGGCAGATGGGTGAGTATTTTTTTAATATCAAACATATTACTTACATATGTATATACTATAACATAAAATATTTTGTTAAAATATACTCTCATATAAAGCTTATTATCTTTTTGTTACTCTTTTCAGATATTTGCTAGCTTCGGCGAGCGATAGTACAACAATAGCGACTCCAGGCCGAGGAATCATAGAAACAGGTTAGATTGCATTAATATACACCAACATTGCAGTAATATCAACATAACTAATGCTTATGGTGAAAACAATAAACAGAAGTTGGAACAACAAAGCGGAGATAAAGTATATACATATATGGGTGCGGGGAATCCTACCAGCAGTTTCTCAACACATCGCATCTCATCCTCCAATCGCTCATCAATCGTACAATACAAATTCGAACTAGATTCGCCGTATGATGGAAGAAGCACTCGTAGTCCTTTGTGTCAGAAACCGAAACCGTGCATGTAAGAATTATTAAGCTGAACATACAATTTATCATTTTCAATATTATGATTGTTAATATATAAATTCTGAACGTTCGCAATAGCACAAAATTTATCTATTTAAATGTATATTATTGTCAAATTAGCATTTATATACAAATGAATTTACTAATATTTACTATATAAATATAATAATTAATACTAACTTTATATGTAAAATATTTAATTTTGTCTATGTTTGCCACAAAAATGTTTGTAAAATTTAAAAGTTTACTTTGCACAGAAATATTAATATTTTAAAATTAATCTATAATAATTATTCTTCTTCTTCTTGACTGGCGTAGACATCGCTTACGCGGTTAGTCCACAACTGCGCGCCACGTAACCCTCCTTCTGACAGTTTGGCGCCAATTGGTTATACCAAGCGAAGCCAGGTCCCTCTCCACCTGGTCCTTCCATCGGAGTGGAGGTCTCCCTCTTCCTCGGCTTCCACCAGCGGGTACTGTATCGAATACTTTCAGAGCTGGAGCACTTTCATTCATTCGAACAACATGACCGAGCCAGCGTAGCCGCTGTCTTTTTATTCGCTGAACTATGTCTATCGAATAACACACACAGCTCATCGTTCCATCGTCTGTGGTTTTCGCCGTTGCCAATGTTTAAGGGACCATAAATCTTCCGCAAAACCTTTCTCTCGACAACTCCTAGTGCCGTCTCATCGGATGATGACATCGTCTACGCTTCTGCACCATCAAATAGGACGGGAATGATGAGAGACTTGTAGAGTTTGGTTTTTGTTCGTCGAGAGAGGACTTTACTTTTCAATTGCCTACTTAGTCCATAGTAGCACCTGTTAGCAAGAGTGATTCTGCGCTGGATTTCGAGGCTGACATTATTATTGCTGTTAATGCTGGTTCCCAGATAGACGATTATCTACAACTTCAAAGTTATGACCGTCAACAGTGACGTGGCAGCCAATACGCGAATGGGCTGACTGTTTGTTTGACGACAGGAGATATTTCGTCTGGTCCTCATTCACCACCAGACACACGCTTCGCTTCCTTATCAAGTCTGGGAAAAGCAGAACAAACGGCGCGGTTGTTGTTTCCGATGATATGAATATCATCGGCGTACGCCAGCAGCTGTACACTCTTATAGAAGATTGTACCTTCTTTATTTAGCTCTGCAGCTCGTATTATTTTTTCCAGCAATAGATTGAAGAAGTCGCACGATAGCAATACTAAACGCGAAATCCGTTTGAGCGGTGTAATTTAGTTATTGTGGAGCGATTGTGCGGTGTACTGGATTCGCTAACTGATTTTGTCTCTCCCCTGGCAATTCATGAAACGTATTCTATTAATTTAATTAATTTGCCTTTATTGTCCTAAATTATTAATTATGTGATAATTAAAGTGAGATAAATAATTAACCCAAAAAATAATTCAGTCAATTGAAACAATTAAATTTTTCACGAAAAGTCTCTCCCCTGTCGTATTTCCCATGGCAAAATAACTGCCAGGGGAGATATTTAGTGACCAGGGGAAATACTATTCATCATTACATCCGGACCGGAGGTCGTGAGCTGTTTGAGTCTTGAAACTTTCATTAGTAAACCTCTGAACATGACTCCTTACCCATCCCCAGCCACCATCAACATTCACAAAACCAAAAAATATCAGCCTCGCTATCCCACCCAGAATCGCCAACAGGTCTTACTTTGGACTGAGTGGACAATTGAATTTTAAAGTCATCTTTTGACAAATCACAACCAAACTCCACAAGTCCCTTATCATTCCCGCTTTGCTTTATGGTACAGAAGCATGGACGTTGTCAACTTCCGATGAGACTGTACTAGGAGTTTCGAGAGAAAAGTTTTGCGCAAGATTTATAGTTCCCTGAACATTGGCAACGGTGAATAGCGCTGACGATGGAACGACGAGCTGTATAAGTTATTCGACGGCAGCGAATAAAAAGACAGCGACTACGCTGGCTAGGTCCTTTAGTTCGAAAAGAAAACGCTCCAGCTTGGAATGTGTTCGATGCAGTACCCGCTGGTGGGATCAGAGGGACAGGGAACCCTCCACTCCATTGGAATAATCAGGTGGAAAGTGACCAGGTTTCTATTGGTGTTTCCAATTGGCGCCACATGGCATAAAGGAGAGATGAATGGCGCGCTAAAATAGATTTGGCTATAATCGCATAACAGGTGCATATGCCAAATATTTAGATATACATACAGAAGATCAGGTTGGTCAGACTATCCCCATGCCAAATCTTCTTCAGAAGATATATTACTTCTTTAAAGAGTCAAAAATACTTTGAGAGAGCTTAAGGTTTTTTATTTTATTTTACCTTCATTTATTTATAATAGAGAGTGACTTTAATTTATTTGTTATTTTAATGTTATGGCTTGTTTCTCTAGGAAAAAGAATACCTATAATTTATAACACCTGGCCGTATTTATATATGTATAAAGTGACTTGTCTTTACGTGGAAGGGTAAATTAAGAGCTTTATTAATCAAGGAAACTTGGAAATAGTAATTTCATAGAGTATTGGCTAAATTTGTGCCAGCAGCCGCGGTTACACAAATAATGTGAATAAAATTTGTTCAATAATATAGTTAAAATGATTGATTTTAAAATAAAATTAAATTTATTAGTTGAAATTTTAAATTTAATAATTTTTATATAATATAATTTTGAAGCTTGTAAATTTCAGATATAAACTAGGATTAGATACCCTATTATTTAAAATGTAATTGTTAACACTAAGGTAGTAATAGTTATGTTCTTGAAACTTAAAAAAATTGGCGGTATTTTAGTCTATTCAGAGGAACCTGTCTTGTAATTAATAATCCACGATGAACCTTACTTAAGTTTGTTTTTCAGTTTATAAGGAGGATGGAGTCATATGTAGAAGTTCACGTAAGTGAGGAAAGTTTCTGACTGCCATTCACTTGGGAGTGGCCAGGAACGATTCTTTTACATGTGGCTCAAGCAGCTCACAACTTCCGGTCTTAGACCAAGTATCCTCTGGGTAGCCAACAGACATCCGTCTGGAAGCGAGCTAAAGTGAGAAGGCGAATCCCGCTTATGCGGTTGTGCGTAGGGCTTGGGACCCACCACATAAAAACGAATAACCAGTGAATAAGAAACACAGGCCTCGGATGAGAAACCCCCCTTTTGATGACGACCACGGCAAACGTATAAAGGACTATGATTTAAGGGCATGCAACTGGAATGTCCGGACCCTTAATTGGGAAGGTGCCTCTGCCCAGCTGGTTGATGTCCTCGTAAGAGTAAAGGCTGACATCACCGCAATCCAAGAAATGCGATGGACGGGACAAGGACGGAAGAAGGTGGGTCCTTGTGACATCTACTACAGCGGCCATATAAAGGAGCGCAAATTCGATGTGGTATTCGTGGTGGGAGAGAGACTCCGTCGTCGAGTCCTGGCATTCACCCCGGTGGATGAACGTCTAGCCACAATCCGCATCAAAGCGAGGTTCTTCAACATATCGCTGATTTGCGCCCACGCCCCGACGGAAGAGAAGGACGAAGTGACCAAAGATACCTTCTATGAGCGCCTAGAACGTACCTATGAGCGCTGCCCCCGCCACGATGTCAAAATCGTGCTTGGCGATTTCAACGCTAGGGTGGGTAAAGAAGGTGTCTTTGGCACAACAGTCGGAAAATTCAGCCTCCATGACGAAACATCACCAAACGGTCTGAGGCTGATCGACTTCGCCGGGGCCCGAAATATGGTCATCTGTAGCACTAGATTCCAGCATAAGAAAATCCATCAAGCTACTTGGCTGTCCCCGGATCGAATCACTCGCAACCAGATCGATCATGTTGTGATAGATGGACGACATGTCTCCAGTGTTTTTGATGTGCGTACGCTTCGTGGTCCCAACATCGACTCAGACCACTATCTTGTAGCAGCTAAGATACGCACCCGCCTCTGTGTAGAAAAGCGCACACGTCAACAAACACAAGGAAGGTTCGACATCGAGAAGCTGCAATCACAACCGACAGCCGAACGATTTTCTACTCGACTTGCACTCCTGCTCTCTGAGAGCACTCATCAGCATCTCGGTATAAGGGAGCTGTGGGACGGCATATCAAACTCCTTACGTACAGCTGCAACCGAAACCATTGGCTTTCGGAAAAGCCAAAAAAACAGCTGGTATGATGAGGATTGTCGTCTCGCAGTGGAGAGAAAACAGACTGCCTACCTCGCAATGTTGCGATCGACCGCAACACGAGCGGGATGGGAAAGATACCGAGAGCTGAAGAGGGAAGCGAGACGCATTTGCAGAAAAAGAAAGAAAGAGGCAGAAATGCGTGAGTATGAAGAGCTTGACAAGCTGGCCGACAGGGGTAATGCTCGAAAATTTTACGAAAAGATCCGGCGACTAACTGAAGGTTTCAAGACCGGAGCACACTCCTGTAGGACCCCCAGCGGTGATCTAGTGGTTGATGACCAGAGTATACTGTGTTTGTGGAGGGAACACTTCTCCAGCCTGCTGAATGGCTGTGAAAGTACAACACCAGGAGATGGCGAACCCGATTCCCCAATCGACGACGATGGAACAGATGTTCCATTGCCCGACCGTGAAGAAATTAGAATAGCAATTACCCGCTTGAAGAACAACAAGGCGGCGGGGGCCGATGGATTGCCGGCCGAGCTATTCAAATACGGCGGCGAAGAGCTGATAAGGTGCATGCATCAGCTTCTTTGCGAAATATGGTCGGAAGAAAGCATGCCCGACGATTGGAATCTCAGTGTACTCTGCCCAATCCACAAAAAGGGAGACCCCACAATCTGCGCCAACTATCGTGGGATAAGCCTCCTTAACATCGCTTATAAGGTTCTATCGAGCGTACTGTGTGAAAGACTAAAGCCCACCGTCAACAAACTGATTGGACCTTATCAGTGTGGCTTTAGACCTGGAAAATCAACAACTGACCAGATATTCACCATGCGCCAAATCTTGGAGAAGACCCGTGAAAAAAGGATCGACACACACCATCTATTTGTCGACTTTAAAGCTGCTTTCGACAGCACGAAAAGGAGCTGCCTTTATGCCGCGATGTCTGAATTTGGTATCCCCGCAAAACTAATACGGCTGTGTAAGTTGACGTTGAGCAACACCAAAAGCTCCGTCAGGATCGGGAAGGACCTCTCCGAGCCGTTCGATACCAAACGAGGTTTCAGACAAGGTGACTCGCTATCGTGCGACTTCTTTAACTTGATGCTGGAGAAAATTATAAGAGCTGCAGAGTTAAATAGAGAAGGTACAATCTTCTACAAGAGTGTACAGCTCCTGGCGTACGCCGATGATATTGATATCATCGGAAACAACACCCGCGCCGTTAGTTCTGCTTTTTCCCGCCTGGATAAGGAAGCGAAGCGAATGGGTCTGGTGGTGAACGAGGACAAGACGAAATATCTCCTGTCATCAAACAAACAGTCAGCGCATTCGCGTCTTGGCTCCCACGTCACTGTTGACAGTCATAACTTTGAAGTTGTAGATAATTTCGTATACCTAGGAACCAACATTAACACCGATAATAATGTCAGCCTTGAAATCCAACGCAGAATCACTCTTGCCAACAGGTGCTACTATGGACTGAGTAGGCAATTGAAAAGTAAAGTCCTCTCTCGACGAACAAAAACTAAACTCTACAAGTCCCTCATCATTCCCGTCCTACTTTATGGTGCAGAAGCGTGGACGGTGTCAACATCCGATGAGACGGCACTAGGAGTTTTCGAGAGAAAGGTTTTGCGGAAGATTTACGGTCCCTTAAACATTGGCAACGGCGAATACCGCAGAAGATGGAATGATGAGCTGTATGTGTTGTTCGACGACATAGACATAGTCCAGCGAATAAAAAGACAGCGGCTACGCTGGCTGGGTCATGTTGTTCGAATGGATGAAAGTGCCCCAGCTCTGAAAGTTTTCGATGCAGTACCCGCTGGTGGAAGCCGAGGAAGAGGGAGACCTCCACTCCGGTGGAAGGATCAGGTGGAGAAGGACCTGTCTTCACTTGGTATTACCAATTGGCGCCAAACCGCCAAAAGGAGAGATGCGTGGCGCACTGTTGTGGACTCGGCTATAACCGCGTGAGCGGTTTCTACGCCAGTTAAGAAGAAAAAGGTATCAGAATATTTTATTAGAATAAGAATTGTCTATACTTTTAATAGGATGTATATCAGAATGTGTAGAGATGGGTTACAATAAATATATTTAAACGGATCTAATTTTGAAATATTTTTAGTGAAGGTGGATTTGAAGTAAAATTTTAAATATTGTGAATTTGATTTTAGCTGTAGAATATGCACACATCGCCCGTCGCTCTTACTATTAAGGTAAAATAAGTCGTAACATAGTAGATGTACCGAAAGGTCTATCTAGAATGACAGTTTAAAGCATATTTAGTAAAGCATTTCATTTAAAATTTCATTTATAAAGCAGTTTATAAAGCAAGTTGGGGGATGGGGTCATATGTAGAAGTTCACGCAAGTGAGGAAAGTTTCTGATTGCCATTCATTTGGGAGTGGCCAGGAACGATTCTTTTGCATATGACTCAAGCAGCTCACGACTTCCGGTTTTAGAACAAGTATCCCCCTGGGTAGTTAACAGACATCCGTTTGGAGGCGAGCTAAAGTGAGAAGGCGAAGCCCGCTTCTGCGGTTGTGCGTAGGGCTTGGGACCCACCACATAAAAAAATCTCCCCAATGAAAACAAACACAGAGCCTCGGATGAGACACCGCCCTTTTGATGACGACCCCTGCAAACGTTTTAAGGATAAAGATTTAAGGGCATGCACCTGGAATGTCCGGACCCAACGGAAGAGAAGGACGATGTGACCAAAGACGCTTTCTATGAGCGCCTAGAATGCACCTATGAGCGCTGCCCCCGCCACGATGTCAAAATCGTGCTTGGCGATTTTAACGCCAGGGTGGGTAAAGAAGGTGCCTTTGGCACAACAGTCGGAAAATTCAGCCTCCATGACGAAACATCGCCAAACGACCTGAGGCTGATCGTACGCACGTCTAAAACACTGGAGACATGTCTTCCGTCTATCACAACGTGATCGATTTGATTGCGCGTGTTTCGATCAAGGGACAGCCATGTTGCTTGATGAATTTTCTTGTGCTGGAATCTGGTTCTACAGACAACCATATTTCTGGCCCCAGCGAAGCCGATAGATCAGCCATTTGTAATAGCATGTAAGCTTTTAGTTGTTAAGTGAAGTATGTCAAAGGCGGTCTCGCCGCCAGGTGCACAACACAACAACACAATTGAAATAAACTTAATTAGAATAAAGAATAAAATGTCGCGTTTTTAATGGAAACCCACATACAGAGGCGGACATAATTATTCACACATCGTTCAGTTTTCCACAAAAACAGTTTTATCTTGGAAATCATAAAAACTAGCTAATAGGTTTCTGCTAAGGAAATATTTATTCATATCTTAGGTATTTAAAAATAACAATAATTTAATAAATTGACTTTCCATTTTAAATAAATATACCAAAAATGCATATTACTCCATTTAAGCAAGGGACAAAATTATTCACACAACTCAAAGTCATGATATTTAAATCAAACATTTTAGTAATAAAATGTAACGGAAGCATTTGGAAATGTACTACTATGAATGCTACACTCGAAATTTATAATTTTACATTGAATTTCCAACATTCGGTATTGTTATTTGTGCAAGTGAGTTGTCATTATTTAAAATGGGTCGAAAATTAAAAGAAACTACCGCAGAAGTAATAACAATTATTTTAAATTTACATAATCAAAATATGTCAAGTGGCGAAATAAGTAAACATGTAAATAGAAGCAGATATACTATTTACAGCATCATAAAGCGTGTTGAAGGGAAAGAATACCTTCAAAGTCGTACTCATACCGGTAGACCCCGCAAGCTGACCAACGCTGAAAAACGGCAAATTGTAAGAAAACTAAAAAAATCCTAAAATTACATTTACAGCCCTATTCTGTGCACTTGACAAAATAACAAAAACGTTTAATATTTTTTCAGATTTTTATCAAGTAAGAACTTTTTTGGTATTCTGTGACAGTTTTGATAAAATAAAAGGCAATTAAATATATAAAATTAACGACAAAAGTAAAATATCTCCATTGCAACAAATTCTCTTTCACAACTATCCACAGCCAGATATTTTATTTGTCAAGAGCATTTTACTTCTTAACAACTTATAAAGAAAAGAGCTTTTTATTTTAGACACAGAATGCGAAATGCATGATAAATTTCAATTTTTTACAAATTAGAAATTTGTTGAATTTGTAAAGTGCACAGAATAGGGCTGTTACTCAGGTGACAGCAGAAGTTCGTGAAGAAATTGGGAAAAATATTCACGTAAAAACTGTACACAGGACCTTGCATCGTGCTGGTTACAGTTCACGAATAGTGCGAAAAGAAACCTCCCGCCAGCAATGCTAATAAAAAAGAGGGTAGACTTCGCAAAAGCATACAAGGATAAACCATCTGAGTTCTGGAGCAACATTCTCTTTAGAGACGAGAGTAAATTCAATATTTTTCAGTCAGAAGGCATAATACGGGTCTCAGTAAGCAAAATATTACCAGCAAATCTCAACTATGAGAAGTTCTTCAGTGAGAATGGCAAAATATAGGACCAAGTGTGACAAAAAAGTTAATTTACTTCATGCAAAATATGCGTAAAGATGTATTGAAACAAACGGATTGCAAACCATATATTATTTTTTTTATTATATTATTACATTTCTTGTTAAACAAGAGTGTGTGAATAATTTTGTCCCTTGCATAAATGAAGTAATATGCAATTTTGGTATATTTATTTAAAATGGAAAGTAAATTTATTAAATTTTTGTTATTTTTAAATACCTAAGATATGAATAAAGATTTCCTTAGAACAAACCTATAAGCTAGTTTTTATGATTTCCAAGATAAAACTGTTTTTGTGGAAAACTGAACGATGTGTGAATAATTATGTCCGCCTCTGTATATATACAGATTGTTAATAAGACTTTATTATCAGATATTTAACAAAAAATGTTGCTATGTTCGTATCTGAGAGATTTACCGAATTAGCCAAAAACACTGAGGAACTCATGTTCTACATCTGGGGCCTTGAAAGGTTATAGTCCGATTTCGGCGATTTTACACCGCCGATGTTAATATTGTAAACCGACTTCACCAATTTTCAAGCTGTAGTATTGGGAGGCAAAAAAAAATTGTGAACCTAATTTCGTTGGAATTGGTTGATTAGTTCCTGAGATATCGTTTTTAACCCACGCCCATTGTCCACGTTTTATGCCAAGTTTAATTCAGCTTTTCCGTACCATATTTACGATAAAATTTAGGGTTTCTGGTGTTTTTCCTTACTTTTAGGATTTTTCAACATTACATTTGTATGGGGGGTGGGCGTGGTTATAATCCGATACCCATGCTGTATAATCAAGTGCTTAAAGGAGATGACTCCAGAAAACTTGGTTGATATAGCTTTAGCAGTTTATGAGATATGCACAAAAACATAAATGGGCGCGGCCACGCTCACTTTCCCAAAAAAAAATTTATCCAAATATTCACCTGCCTGATGTGATCCAAAGATCAAATTTTGTTTTCATAACTTTATTTATGGCTTAGTTATAGCACTTTACAAAACAAATTTGACGTTGAAGAAAAAAAATGGCATTAATTTATTGTAGATTATGCATATACATATCTGCAAATTTCTGCAGCAAACTTTTACTTTTACTTCATTTTGGTCATTTTAGAGAAAATTCGATCTGGTGCGTACATGCAAACACAACCACTGGAGGCAGATGGGTGAGTATTTTTTTAATATCAAACATATTACTTACATATGTATATACTATAACATAAAATATTTTGTTAAAATATACTTTCATATAAAGCTTATTATCTTTTTGTTACTCTTTTCAGATATTTGCTAGCTTCGGCGAGCGATAGTACAACAATAGCGACTCCAGGCCGAGGAATCATAGAAACAGGTTAGATTGCATTAATATACACCAACATTGCAGTAATATCAACATAACTAATGCTTATGGTGAAAACAATAAACAGAAGTTGGAACAACAATGCGGAGATAAAGTATATACATATATGGGTGCGGGGAATCCTACCAGCAGTTTCTCAACACATCGCATCTCATCCTCCAATCGCTCATCAATCGTACAATACAAATTCGAACTAGATTCGCCGTATGATGGAAGAAGCACTCGTAGTCCTTTGTGTCAGAAAGTAACAAAAACCGTGCATGTAAGAATTATTAAGCTGAACATACAATTTATCATTTTCAATATTATGATTGTTAATATATAAATTCTGAACGTTCGCAATAGCACAAAATTTATCTATTTAAATGTATAATATTGTCAAATTAGCATTTATATACAAATGAATTTAGTAATATTTGTTATATAAATATAATAATTAATACTAACTTTATATGTAAAATATTTAATTTTGTCTATGTTTGCCACAAAAATGTTTGTAAAATTTAAAAGTTTACTTTGCACTGAAATATTAATATTTTAAAATTAATCTATAATAATTATTCTTCTTCTTCTTGACTGGCGTAGACATCGCTTACGCGGTTAGTCCACAACAGCGCGCCACGTAATCCTCCTTCTGACAGTTTGGCGCCAATTGGTTATACCAAGCGAAGCCAGGTCCCTCTCCACCTGGTCCTTCCATCGGAGTGGAGGTCTCCCTCTTCCTCGGCTTCCACCAGCGGGTACTGTATCGAATACTTTCAGAGCTGGAGCACTTTCATTCATTCGAACAACATGACCGAGCCAGCGTAGCCGCTGTCTTTTTATTCGCTGAACTATGTCTATCGAATAACACACACAGCTCATCGTTCCATCGTCTGCGGTTTTCGCCGTTGCCAATGTTTAAGGGACCATAAATCTTCCGCAAAACCTTTCTCTCGACAACTCCTAGTGCCGTCTCATCGGATGATGACATCGTCTACGCTTCTGCACCATCAAATAGGACGGGAATGATGAGAGACTTGTAGAGTTTGGTTTTTGTTCGTCGAGAGAGGACTTTACTTTTCAATTGCCTACTTAGTCCATAGTAGCACCTGTTAGCAAGAGTGATTCTGCGCTGGATTTCGAGGCTGACATTATTATTGCTGTTAATGCTGGTTCCCAGATAGACGAAATTATCTACAACTTCAAAGTTATGACCGTCAACAGTGACGTGGCAGCCAAGACGCGAATGGGCTGACTGTTTGTTTGACGACAGGAGATATTTCGTCTGGTCCTCATTCACCACCAGACACACGCTTCGCTTCCTTATCAAGTCTGGGAAAAGCAGAACAAACGGCGCGGTTGTTGTTTCCGATGATATGAATATCATCGGCGTACGCCAGCAGCTGTACACTCTTATAGAAGATTGTACCTTCTTTATTTAGCTCTGCAGCTCGTATTATTTTTTCCAGCAATAGATTGAAGAAGTCGCACGATAGCAATACTAAACGCGAAATCCGTTTGAGCGGTGTAATTTAGTTATTGTGGAGCGATTGAGCGGTGTACTGGATTCGCTAACTGATTTTGTCTCTCCCCTGGCAATTCATAAAACGTATTCTATTAATTTAATTAATTTGCCTTTATTGTCCTAAATTATTAATTATGTGATAATTAAAGTGAGATAAATAATTAACCCAAAAAATAATTCAGTCAATTGAAACAATTAAATTTTTCACGAAAAGTCTCTCCCCTGTCGTATTTCCCATGGCAAAATAACTGCCAGGGGAGATATTTAGTGACCAGGGGAAATACTATTCATCATTACATCCGGACCGGAGGTCGTGAGCTGTTTGAGTCTTGAAACTTTCATTAGTAAACCTCTGAACATGACTCCTTACCCATCCCCAGCCACCATCAACATTCACAAAACCAAAAAATATCAGCCTCGCTATCCCACCCAGAATCGCCAACAGGTCTTACTTTGGACTGAGTGGACAATTGAATTTTAAAGTCATCTTTTGACAAATCACAACCAAACTCCACAAGTCCCTTATCATTCCCGCTTTGCTTTATGGTACAGAAGCATGGACGTTGTCAACTTTCGATGAGACTGTACTAGGAGTTTCGAGAGAAAAGTTTTGCGCAAGATTTATAGTTCCCTGAACATTGGCAACGGTGAATAGCGCTGACGATGGAACGACGAGCTGTATAAGTTATTCGACGGCAGCGAATAAAAAGACAGCGACTACGCTGGCTAGGTCCTTTAGTTCGAAAAGAAAACGCTCCAGCTTGGAATGTGTTCGATGCAATACCCGCTGGTGGGATCAGAGGGACAGGGAACCCTCCACTCCATTGGAATAATCAGGTGGAAAGTGACCAGGTTTCTATTGGTGTTTCCAATTGGCGCCACATGGCATAAAGGAGAGATGAATGGCGCGCTAAAATAGATTTGGCTATAATCGCATAACAGGTGCATATGCCAAATATTTAGATATACATACAGAAGATCAGGTTGGTCAGACTATCCCCATGCCAAATCTTCTTCAGAAGATATATTACTTCTTTAAAGAGTCAAAAATACTTTGAGAGAGCTTAAGGTTTTTTATTTTATTTTACCTTCATTTATTTATAATAGAGAGTGACTTTAATTTATTTGTTATTTTAATGTTATGGCTTGTTTGTCTAGGAAAAAGAATACCTATAATTTATAACACCTGGCCGTCGAAAAAGTATTTATATATGTATAAAGTGACTTGTCTTTACGTGGAAGGGTAAATTAAGAGGACAAAAATCATAATACAGGGTTTTCATGAAAAAAATCCAATCTATTTGACCGTTTTCTCAATGCACTTGAAACCTCTTATCAGTGGCGAACGCAGAAAAAAAATTTGGGGGGGGTTTTAGGTAAAAAGACAATGTTTCATTATTTTATTCACAAATTGAAGTCTAATCTTCTTTTATTTTGGGCCATAACATTTAAAATATCTTCCTCCGTCACGTCTATATCTCTATGGATATTCAAGAGAACCATTCCGTTCAGGCGTGCTTCTCCAGTTTTATTTCTTAAATATGTTTTAAGCGTGCGAAGTGAGAAAACGAGCGTTCACTTGAAGCGACAGATATATGGATTGTTGCTCCAATCTTTAAAAAACTATGCACTGTTTTGAAAATTTTTGCATCGCAACAATTCAACGCGTCTAAAAAGTTTTGGATCTCTTTGTTTGATTTAACCAGTTCCTGAAAATATATTCAAAATTTTAGTTAGAAAATATAATCTGAAGAAAAGATTTTTAAGATTTTCCACATTCTAAATTCAGCAACTCATCGGGATCTTTTACATCAGCGGACCACTGCTTTTCTAAAATACAAACAGTCTTCTGCATCTCAATAACGTCAAGATTTATTTGGCAAAATGTTTTCAATTTTGGAAAGCAGCTCCCGATGTTTTAAAAATCGTTCATTGATTTGGTATTTTTTGGATCTAAAAACGGTATATAGATTGATCTGCGGTAATATTCTTCCGGTTCGCCTTCGTATTTTTTTGCAATTAGCATAATTTTTTTTAATTTAAATTTATTTCACAACTGTTTGCTCATGGAACGAAAACTGAAAGTCATAATAAATGAGATTTTATTTTTCCTGTATTATGATTAACAATAAACTCTAAAAAAAATAATAGAAACCTTATTGGTGACTTTTCAGTTCAGAACTAATCTTCAAAAGAAGTCCATTATCGACTCACAATTCCTCTTAAATCTAAAAAAATCCAGTTCAGCAGCCACAGAGTTATAAGGCAAACTCATTACTTTGAAGCAAATTAAAAAAAGTCTCTGTCCAGTTTATATTTTTCTGGGTTTTTTAATTGGGCCACATTCCCACAACTTTTTAATACTATTCAGATACAATAGGTTTGTTATACTCTCGCAACAAATGTTGCTAAAGAGAGTATTGTAGTTTTGTTCATATAACGGTTGTTTGTAACACCTAAAACTAAACGAGTTAGATATAGGGTTATATATACCAAAGTGATCCGGGTGAAGAGTGGAGTTCAAATCCGAATGTCTGTCTGTCCGTCCGTTCGTCCGTCCGTCCGTCCGTCTGTGCAAGCTGTAACTTGAGTAAAAATTAAGATATCTTGATGAAACTTGGCACACTTATTTCTTGGCACCATAGGAAAATGCTTCCGAAAATGAGCCAAATCGGACCACTGCCACGCCCACAAAATGGCGAAAACCGAAAACACATAAAGTGCCATAACTAAGCCATAAATAAAGCTATTGAAATAAAATTTGGTATGAAGGATCGCACTATGAAGGGGCATATTTGGATGTAATTTTTTTGGGGAAGTGGGCGTGGCCCCGCCCCTACTAAGTTTTTTGTACATATCTCGCAAATCAATAGAGCTATATAAACCAAACTTTCTCCAGTCGTTTTTTTCGGCCACTTCCTAATACAGTCCAAAACTGAAAGAAATCGGATCATAACCACGCCCACCTCCCATACAAAAGTTAGGTTGAAAATTACTAAAAGTGGGTTAACTCACTAACCAAAAACGTCAGAAACACTAAATTTCACATAAGAAATGGCAGATGGAAGCTGCACTCAGATCTTTTTACAAAATGGGCGTGACGTCGCCCACTTATGGGTCAAAAACCATATCTCAGGAACTACAACACCCCAAAACCCCACCCTGCGTTCGCCCCTGCGTCTTATCGTAGAATCACCCATATATATATATCTTTATATATAAAAATCACGTGTCACGTTGTTTGTTTTCGATGGACTTCTAAACTACTGAACCGATTTTAATGAAATTTTTAACACTGTGTACAGTTTGGTCCAACTTGAAAGATAGGATAGTTTATAACTCTCCTTATAGTCGCATTATTTATTTATTGCAAATTATTTGTTTATTATTAGCAAAGAGATATCCACCAGTTGGTGGCGCTAAGTGCGGTATGTTACAGGCGCTACATTTCTTTCTAAATTTTCATGGATTTAGGCTGTCATAACAAAAGCTGCCACTTGCTAAAAACATTAAATGAAAATGCGTTGTTTGAAGTTTATATTATTTGTGGTAAAGTTATACGAATCTATGACTTCCAATATTCTAAATTTAAGAAAAAATCACATACAATCCGTGAAATAAATAAAGTTGTACATATGTATGGTCAGGCAAATAAGCAATGCTGCCACTCTTTTCCAGTAAATCTTCTTCGAATTTGAGAGATTTCAGCGGAATTTAGGAAATCGCAGAGTTGATTTCTGCATGTATTTCCTAAATGCAAAAAAAAATTATGGCTATTTCTCAGTCCATACTTAGGTTAGGTTAGCTAAGTATTGTTGCAAACTGAGTAGTCGTTTGCGTTTCACAGTCAATGCTTAATTTCTATAAAATTTTATTATGATATATGGCAACGTTATGGGCAACATATATTTTACAAATGTCATTCATAAAAATATATTTGAAATATTTAAATTATAACAGACAATACATAAATTTGCGAGGAAAATTATATCAAAAATTGATGAAAACAACAAAAAAAACCCCAAATTTCATCACTAGCGAGTCGGAGCACCTATGGGAACTGAAGGAAAAGTATAAGCTGTTATTGAGTGCAAACGAACGGACACTTGCCCTACGCTACGAAAACAAATTCAAAACAAAAATCAGCTGTTATTTAAGCATTGCTTAAGCCTCCCAAATTAAATGTTACATGTCAGCTAACAATTTTGTAATTAACTTATTTGTTAAAAACTTGAATATAAAATCACAAAATGAACTATTTTATAAAAACTTGTGCTTATTATCAACTCTCTTTCATCAATAATTTTAAAAATTTTGACCTCAAGTTTAAATCTCAATCCCGTGGATTTTTATACCAGATATATACTAAGGTTTTCGTCTTTATTCATAAATAATAATTTCACTGTAGTGAATAGTTTACTACAACACAGCAAATCTAATCGAATGATTCAAACCGATTTATCGTTTAAGTTCAAAATTTTACAGTTTCATATGTACATACATAGGTATGTATGTGTATGTTAGCGTGTTGGAGAGCCATCTTCTTTATTTGTTTACACGCTACACAACAAAACAAAGAACGAACTTCGCCAAAAATATTTAAATTGATCAGAGACGTTATTCCCTGAATATATTAACATTCCATACAAATAAATGGCCTTGAACAGAGTTCAAAAAGCGTTTTAACTATTTCAAATAAAAATTGGGCGGGGCGAAGTTCGCCGGGTCAGCTAATATATATATATAAATAAAAAAGTAAATACAGAATTCAAGGCTTGACCAGCCGAATAACAAAATATTTTGGAACCGGGATTCACAACTGCAAGGGGGACCCTACGGTTTATAAAAAAAACTCAATTCGGCGATTCTGAACTCCAGACCCTCCTGAATAAAAGAGTCTCCTTTCTCAGAAAAGATCAAGATATAAAAAATAATAATTTGAAGTGGACAACATAATTATACAATTTTCAAAAATGGCGGTTAGCAATTTCACTGCTACATATGTAGCTCGACTGAAAGCAACTCAAACGACATTCTTGAGAGCTGAGATAGCAGCTAAATAATCAAATAAAAAATTTAAATATTGCTGCTCAGATGACCGAATATGAGACACAGACAATAAATGACTCAATCATATGTGGCGAAAATTTAGAAATAGTGAAATCCTTACCAGAATTCTCGGTCGTACGTCTGCAAAAAACTCAATGAGCCTTTATGTAGGGGGGAGTAGGAGATATTTTGGGGCGCTAACAATACTTCGAAACAAGAGTGTAGGTAATGCCAACGACATTCTAGCTAATCATGGCACGGTATTAAATTTAGAAGCCATATTTAGATTTTGATTTTGATTAGATTTTGCGTATGCAGATAGAAGGCCCATTTACATAATTGTACAAGAGATGAGCATTATGCGACAAGGATCGAAATCCTTAATTGAGTACTATAATGAAGTCAAACAGAAATTGACATTATTAATTAATAAAACCATTATGACACACGGAACAAATTCCGAGATAACGAAACAATTGAATAGAAAGAATCAATAACATTGCTGAAAACCATTTTTTATGGTTAACTCTGATTTGCCCTATATAATATAGATAGACACGAAGACCGGGCAAATTATTAGAATTCTAATAGGCACGGGGGCAACCAGCTCATATATAGGAAATGGAGTTTAATGGAGAGGGTAAAAACTATTAATGGTTCGACCATCATAAGATATTTTCATAATATTAAACACAAGAACGATTTTATGAAATAGATAACCTAGATAGCGATCTCTTAATTGGAATCAATTTCTTAAATAAAATCGAGCCACAATAGGTATTCAAATAAAATATAATAATAATATAAAGAAAATATATTTTCACAATAATTTATTAAACTCTTTGGGACAAAAAAGTCCCAAGACGCCAGCCGAAGCTTTCACCGACAAAACAAAAACAAATAAACATAGTAAAAAATCACAAAAGAACATTAAAGAAGAAAATTTAAAACACTTGGGACAATAATGTCCCAAGACTCCAGCCGAAGTTCCTACCGGCAAAATAAAGAAAAAACGAATGGTAAAAAGCCAAAACAGATTATTAAAAAAGAAAATTTAAAACACTCGGGACAAGAAAGACCTAAGACGCCAGTCGAACATAAAACAGGCAATAAATTTAAAAAAATATACTCCAAAAAAAGGAGTTACTAATATAATAGAAATAAATAATTTACTAATGATAATAATTTCAAAGAATTTGCAGAAAAATATAAAAGCAACAATAACGAAATTAAAAATATTAACATCCCATTGCTTAGAAAGGATGTTATCGATATTATAAATAAACCTCATGAAAACATAAACATTGATTTTCAAATATCACCCCGAAAATAAGAAACGAGGATGAACGACATATATGGTCAAAACAATATCCATATTCAATATCCACGAATAATTTAGTCAATCAGGAAATCCAAACTTTATTGGAAAAAGGAATTATAAGGCATAGCAAAAGCCCATAGGTTGTTCCAAAAAAAAGGAATAAATGAGGACGGTAGCCCGAAATTAAGAATGGTTATCGACTTTAAAAAATAAAACGAAATAACAATGATAGGAATCCAATGCTTAATCCAGAAGTTATACTCTTTAATTTAGATATTTGAGAATCTAAATATTTCTCTACGATAGACCTCAAGTCCGGATTTCATCAAATATTAATGGAAGAAAGTGATATTTCCATTTGGGTTAAAAAATGCTTTAAGTATATTCCAGAGAGCAATGAACAATATTCTACGCGAATGCATCGGAAAGTTTTGTCACGTCTATATTGACGATATTATAGTATACTATTAAAGAACATATATTTCATTTAAAATATAAAGTACTAACACTTGAAAATTCCCATGTAAAAGTCAAAGTTTATAGCAGCCGAGGTTGAATTTTTAGGATACGTTGTATCCCACAAAGTAATAAAAACAGACCCCAAAAAGGTAGAAACGATAAAGAATTTTCCAAACCCCAAGACGCTAAGGCAACTTATGTCATGTTCCGACACAAAATTTGAAGTGATTAGATCAGATTTAAACGCTTCACAAAAATACCCTGTTCCCACTGCCGTTGGAGATTTATAAATCAACTGTTTTTGACTCATATACGTAAGAGTGTTTCTGTAATGTTAGATAGCGAAGTTTCTGCTGTGAAACTATAAAAACACAAATTATGAGTCATTTGTTGCAGTGCATCATATGTTTGTCGAACGCATTAGCTCGGTAGTCGATGCGCAGTGGTACAGAAAATAGCGCATCACTAAGAAACTTGATGATTTTTGACATTTGAACATACAGGGGTGGCGGATTTAGATTGCTATTTTATTATTATTTCTTTAGTTAGTTCTTTCACTAGTTTCAGCAAAAATGTTGATTTTATTATTACATTTTCATTGCACAATTCAGTTGTGAGGACTTCATGAAGTTCTGCAATTAAATGTCTGACAGTAAAATGTGAATATCTAAAACTTTGCTGCCTGAATAAATTTTCTTTATAATCTTTGGTTCTAAAGAGCTAGCAACAATATTCTTCGCATATACTATAATTCCCCGTTTGTTTCTATTGTGCGTGTCGGTGCTATCTATACTCAGCTCGTTTATTAAAGTAAATCCAGGTATTTCAAAATTTTCACTAGGATAACTCCAAGTTTCTACGAAACATAAAACATCCGAAGTTAGCATCAGGTCGTCCCCTCTGACATCATTAATGTGAGCATGAAGACTCTGAACATTATGAAATAAAATTTGAAGTGCTGATGTTCGAGAAAGCATAAAATTGTAATTTGTAATCAGGGCTTTAGATGTGTTCAATTCCATCAGTTCCCTATATACTGGATCCGATTGAGAAAATTTATTAGGAGGAACACAATTTCCAACTATAAAGAGACCTACTGCCGTAGTAGCTCGACTGCAAGCGACATATATCGAAGCTCTAGGCATTCTTGGTCGAGTATGAATAACAACTTTATTATATGTGCCCCTTGACTTTTGTGAATAGTTATTCCCTCAGCTGGAACAACCGGAAATTAATTTCTTTCAATTATAATTTGCTCATTTCTTTTATATTGAAAAGATCTAGAAACTATTTCAATTGGGGTCCAAGACCTTTCTAGAGCATGAGGCTTTTTTGTTCTTGCTATCAAACCAACAGAAGGTTCCAAGAACTTAATCCAAAGGATTAATGGAGAATTAGAATGAAAATCAATTTGCATTAGTTGCCCAGTTGCCCCATTAACTAAGCCATCGCACGTGTTTATATTCACTGTAACCATGTACTTTGCAGTGGTTTTTAGTGTCAACTCATAAGGAATTCCCTGCGATTCAGATGTTTTGAATAGTTTAACTCTTTCCAAAATATGCTCTTGTTGATCACCTATACCCATTCCTCTTACAGAGTTTTTGGCAGTTGAAGAAATAGCTTCAGTTGGAATTCGACTGAGCTTAAGGCCATTGAAATTGTTTGTCTCTTCATTTGACCAAAATAAATGGATCGCATCATCGGGAACTTCTTCAGCATTAACTACTCGAGTTTGAATTAATGATATATCATCATTTGTCATAGTGCCAGATGACATACGGTTTAACGCAATAGCAAAAGCCTGATCCTTCCATTGCCTCATAATTTGCGTTAATTCAAAATATTTGAATAACTCCCACAAAGGGGAACCAACTAAAGTACTGTAAGCGTCATTAGGATTAGAAGAAAATATCCACCTATCGCCAACAGGTGAGAGTTGCTTTAAATCTCCAAACACTGTAATCGGTATGCCACCGAACGGGTGGTTTGTTTAAAAAATTTGTTTAAGTCTAGCATCAACTAATCTAAACATACACGCGCCCACCATTGATATTTCATCAATTATGATTAATTTTAAATCAGCAAGTTTAGTATACAACGAGTTGACAAAGTCATTGCTAAGAGGCCTCAAATCTCTATTATTCAACTGATTTACAGGTAGAGAAAATATTGAGTGAAATGTTAATCCACCTATTCCGAATGCTGCCTTGCCCGTAGGTGCACAAAGGAGAATCTTTAAAGTACTTGGGTTGGATCCAGGTGTAGAATTGAAGCGATGGTTAATAGCTTGATTGATTGCAGATATCAATCGACTTTTTCCTACACCTGCTCCACCCCCGATGAACTCATAAAATGGGCAACTTGTTTTAATCTGATGCATCAAATGAGTCAGGTAGGTTCTTTGCTTAATATTTAAACTGTGGACTAAAGAACATAATTCCTAAACCGGAATTAAAGGGGTAGTTTAATAAGCCTAATATTGCATTCAGATTCAGTACCATTATTTGTTGAATCTTCGACATGCAAATGCAGCAAATTAATATTAGGGTTTATTTCTGGAAGTGCTAACACGTGAAACTCATTTTCCACAATAGGTAGTTAATTTTGCACAGCTTCTTCTAAGTCTGTTTCATTATAGAGACTTTCTAAGACACTTTCCAGTTCTCTTTGTTCAAAAACATCATATTTTTTTCGATTTGCCTCTATTAAAATACGATGTGTTATGCAAGTTCGCTCATTGTCATTTTCAGTGAGATATTGCTGTTCATTCCGCCATGGATAGAAAACCATTACCATTTCGCGGAAATATTCTACTCTGGCCACCTCAGGACTAAGTCTTCGGTACCGAATTATACACGGTTTGCTAAGTTTTTTAACAAAACCGCTACGGTCTTAAAGTGGAATTGGAACTCCAATATCTGGTAAGTTATCCCTCTCTTCTTTTTCATTATCACTGTCTTGTACCCTTCTACTAAATTTAACAAATCTATACAATGATGCAAAATCAGCTAAGCAAACATTTTCTAACTGGTCGGGTCGCTGCACCTAACGGTCTAAAATGCCAGCTACGAATATTTCAGTTGACTCTGAAGGAAGGTTATGAAGCTCCGCTCTAGATTTTACCATTCCAACCCGCTCTTCGGGTCGGGAGTTATTAATAAATATTTCTGCATTACTTGCTTCCGAAAGATGGAGCCCAATGCAGCAATAGACTGATACTTGTGCAGATATTTCCGTACCTGATATAAATTTGTGACCTATATGCTGAAGTTTTTGCTTTACTGTGTAATTTCCGGCATTAACATCAGATATAGCTTCATTTAAGAGCCTAGAAACGCCTCTGTTAGATTTATGCATCCAATATATATTGAATATCCATATTTGCCTTATGGAGTTCCAAAATAAGAGGATTGTAGGCATTTATAAAGCGATCCTCTATTTTTCTTTTCAGAAATATTTTCGGTTTTGATAAGCTAGACCTCAAAGCCAGTAAATAATTATCAAAAGACATATTTATTCGACTATCAGACAAAAAATTATCAAAATCATTTAGATTTGAAATGTCTTCAGGAGTTAGGTTTGAATTCAAAATATTTTGAATTCTAGAAAAGTGTCCCTTATGAATGTCAACATTTTGGGCTGTTTCGGAAAGAGGTAGCAATATTTGTGTGCAAGGCATTGGAGGATATGGTATTCCAAATCGAAAAAATAGTTGTCCTCTTACTTCCCTAGTACACGACCTACTGTGATTATGCTTTTGATAACCTATATAATTTTCCAAGTGGCTCACTGAACCATCTGTAGAAATATAATTGTCAATGAAATCAATAACTTCGGGGAATGTATCAGGATTTTGATCGGTAGTCAAAATATCTAGCGCAAGTAAGTGCATCTGAGCGGATTAAACGATATCTATCTTGCGTTAATAAAATGTTGGCTTCTTTTTCCGAAATGTCTTTAGAATCAACAGTTTTTGATAGAATTATAAAAAGTTCAACCCACTGAGATTCAGCAGCCGATAGTGTTATAAAGAATGTCGGAAGTCAAAATTGCCGAATCATTGCAATTGCCTTTTTCTTCTCAGCTGCCCAGTGCGCAGGAGAGGATCTCACACCTTTCAAAACTTTATAACCATCATCGTGTTGAAACAAATTTTGAACAAAGTTTTCGTTTAATACATTTTGGGCTGTAACGCGGTTACGACCTGAAAACTTACGAAGGCAAATTGATGTACTATTCTTAATTTGCAACAATTCCAATTTTTTATAATCGTAAAACAACTTTGGAATAGTACATGCTCTTCGATCAAATCGGCGAATTTCAGAACGAACTATCTTACTATATGTTTCTGAGCATGTACGTTTCTGCCCAGCGTATATAGTTCCAAATGACAATTTTTCTGAATTATTATCCTGAATTATGTCAATTGGCCTTTGTCCTTCACCTGGCGCTATAACTAAACGGTTATAGTCTAAATTTTCTACAGGAATATTGTCCAAAAGAGTCTCTTGACCACCTGGATTATTCTCCGTCGACACAGGTTCGATTTGGATACGATTATCTGAGAGGTTATTGTGGGAAAGATGTTCCTCAATAAGTCTAGCATCTTCAGCAGATGCAACAAAAGGAACTGCATCTTGGTTATTAAAACTTGAAATCCAGTTTTCATTAACACGTATATTGTGTTCACGATACAAAGGAGTGTTTATTAGGAATTGCAAAGCTTCCATAACTTTCGCAGGCCGAATGGTATCAGTCATATAATCATGATTGCATTCCAAACGCCTTCTGAAAAGAATTTGAATCACATGAGTTTGATCAAAAGAATGAGGTAAAGATGTCACAATGTTAACAGAAATGGGAATATTAACAATGACGCCTTTAAGCGAACTTTGTCCTTGATATCCCAAAGGACGGATTGTCATAAAAGGCACTCTAGGCATTATTAACCGTTCCTCAATTGGGGTTAAATCTTTCAAACAATCCGGTATTTCAGGAAAGTCGAGACCATTTGAATGAATATGAATATTTTTGGAATGTTGTTTTTAACTATCGCATTTCTGCAAGTAGCACAAAAATTGTAATTTCCATTTTCTGAAGGAAATTTTTGTTTTAAAAAAATGCATATGCAGTAGGGCTCTTAAAATTATTCGATTAATCGGAAAACCGATTATTCGAATATCCGGTTTGTAACCTTCGTACGAATATTAACCGGTTAGCACTATTCGGTTAGTCGCAATGTTCCGACTATTCGAATAGTCGTTCTACTGCGGTTATTCGAATAGTTATACTGTCACTATTCGAATAAATGAAAATTGTTTGCAGTCTAAAAGCCTTTGATTTTCCAGATATATGTCCATATTTTCCAGATATATACAATGTGCGGTATAAATCGGTTGAGAAGTGTTCGGACAGAAGGACACGAGCAAAACCGACCACTGACCGACCCAAAAAAACCGGATCTTCACAGATAACCGACTACCCACTCGTCGAAGTTTTGCCCCAAAATGCCTCAAAGCCCCACCCACCGACCGCTCACATTGCCACGAGTGTGTCCAAAAAAAAAACGGTTCCAAAAAGTAACCGGTTACTGCAGTACTAGGCATATGCCGCAATAAACCGAAAAAATTCGGCAGTAAGTGGGTAGGGGTATAGAATAGCGAACTCAAGAAACATACCACGCAGTGTTGTATCAGTCATATTTTAATTTTGCATGTGAAACAACAATAGTGTTGGTATGACAGTCATAAAAAATGGCGAGTTTTTTGTTAGTTTCAATGTTTCACTTTTTTCAATAAAAATAAGAAAATTAATGAACTTGCACTATTCGAATAGTCGACAACGAACGGTTAACCTAATAGTCGAAAACGGGCGGTTAATCGAATAGCCGATGACTGACGACTATCCGAATAGTGCAAACCGAATATTATTATTCGAATAATGCCCTATTCGGTTAATTCGGTTAGTCGATTAGTCGAATACCAAGAGCTCTAATATGCAGCATTGGGATGACATTGAGTAATAATTTCAAAATTTAACTTGCGAATTTGGTGTGAAAACCATAATCCCCCACAGCAACTGCATACTTCGGTAGGACCCTTCTTTATATTTTCAAAATAAATGCTTTGAAAATCTCTTGAATTACCACTATCAGATTCTACAACATTATTTTCTCTGTTTAATCTATTTCGCTGAGACTGCCTTTCGTTTTGACTTTGCCTATTTGCCAGGATATCCCTATGAAGGCGAATTTGGCTTTGTCGACGCCGTCTCTGATTTAAAACATCTTCCCTTGTACCCCTCCTGATAAGCAGTCGACGTTTTGTTTCCCTATAACGTTCCTCTATCCTTATCCATGCAGGCGTTCTAAATCGAGTATTTCTAACTTGCTCTTCGAAACGAATTTGAGGAATTTTCCTCCGTGTCCTACGTTCTAGAGTATTTCTACTCTAATCTTCAGAGCGTAGCTCGGGATTTTCGCGCCGAGTTCTATGATCTCGAGCATCTCTAACTTGCTCTTCGGAGCGAATTTGAGGAATTTGCCTCCTAGTCCTACGTTCTAGAGTATTTCTACTTTGCTCTTCAGAGCGTAGATCGGGATTTTCCCGCCGAGTTCTATGTCCTTGGGCATCTCTTACTTGCTCTTCGGAGCGAATTTGAGGATTTTGCCTCCAAGCCCTACGTTCTAGTGTATTTCTACTCTGCTCTTCAGAGCGTAGCTCGGGATTTTCCCGCCGAGTTCTATGTCCTTGGGCATCTCTTACTTGCTCTTCGGAGCGAATTTGAGGATTTTGCCTCCTAGCCCTACGTTCTAGAGTATTCCTACTTTGCTCTTCAGAGCGTACCTCGGGATTTTCACGCTGAGTTCTATGTCCTTGAGAATCTCTTACTTGCTCTTCGGAGCGAATTTGAGGATTTTGCCTCCTAGCCCTACGTTCTAGAGTATTCCTACTTTGCTCTTCAGAGCGTACCTCGGGAATTTCGCGCCGAGTTCTATGATCTCGAGCATCTGTAACTTGCTCTTCGGAGCGAATTTGAGGAATTTGCCTCCTAGTCCTACGTTTTAAAGTATTTCTACTTGCTCTTCGGAACGAATTTGAGGATTTTGCCTCCAAGCCCTACGTACTAGAGTATTTCTACTCTGCTCTTCAGAGCGTAGCTCGGGATTTTCCCACCGAGTTCTATGTCCTTGGGCATCTCTTACTTGCTCTTCGGAGCGAATTTGAGGATTTTGCCTCCTAGCCCTACGTTCTGGAGTATTCCTACTTTGCTCTTCAGAGCGTTCCTCGGGATTTTCGCGCCGGAAGCTATGTGCTTGAGTATCTCTACTTTGCTCGCTAATTCTATACGCATTGTGTGCCTGTAGAAGTTGCATGCGTCTTCTATTTTCAATACGATTTGTTATCAGCGATCTTTTACTTATTCTAGGCATAATGAATTAAAAATTAAACTGTCTTACCAAAATAGTTAACAATAAATAGTGAAGATAATAATACTATGGGTCCGTTATTTCGAGATTTGAGTGTGATCTTGGCCTCTGGTCCACTATCAGCGTGTTTGAATCCTTTGCTGGTCTTTCTAGTTTTCAGCTTCTTTTTAGGAATTGACCGATGTATACATACATACACAATATATAATATAAATAAAATATGTAGTTTAAAAAAAAACTATTATAATATTTTTTAAACGAACTTTCTTCTTCACTGCACTGCACAAGTTATCTACTGGAAGTCTAAATAATAACACAAAACTTAGTAATTCATATATATTATTATATTTATTAAGAAATGTATTTCGAAACATTTACCCGTAAAAATCCTTCTCGGAATTTGTTGCTTATACTAATATAAGGGATTTACCGAACGGCATTTGAAGGTCATGGACGTGTTAGGCAAAATAAATGACAACCACTACATTGTATTCTCTATGATTAAATATGTTACTTACTTCTTTAGTTCTTATGTAAGCCTGGGTAAAACCCGCTTTTTCCAAATAAAACATTATATAACTTACAAATATTTATACAAAGCGATTTGAAATATAATTTTATTAAGTACGGTTCAATTTACTACCTGTATATTAAAATGTGTCACAAAACTGAAATTAGTTGCACATATAAAAAAATCGAAGTCAATTCAATATTCGTTATTCGAAGATATTGTGCAATCATATTTGGAATCTTATTAATTTATATTATAGAACACAAAACATTTAAAAGTAACGTACACTTTATCATTATTAGTTCTGTAAGAAAGTACATTTATTACCAAATGGCGTAATGCTAATCGAAATGAATACGTGGAATTACTTTACAAATTTAATGTTGCCAGGAAAAGCCCATTAATTTCTTAACATGGCTTACAAATCATACGATATTTTCAGTATAAACTGAATTCGGTATGGAAACCGCGATTCTCATATAAGGTATCTGGACCCTTAAAAACTTATGGTCCGATTCCGATGTCTTCATTGGTTCTAGATTTATAGTTGAACTTCCATAACTCGAACTGCTCTAACTCGAAGTTCTCCATAATTCGAACTATTGAATTGGCAATAGAAGTCAAAATTCATACAAATTACATTCTGTAACTCGGAAGTCTCTCTAACTCGAAGTTTTTTGTGGATTATGGTAATTCGAGTTAGATAAGTTCCACTGTATACATATATTACAAAATTAAAAGTTCAATTTAAAATTCAGGTATATAGAAAGTAGGCCATTTAAAAATTTTAAAAATGTGATCTTAGGATATCAAAAAAATGCTGTAGCACTGAGATATGGGATTCGACTCAAAAGTGGGCGGTGTTCATTTTTTATACGGGGTCACATGTTTCCCTATGGTACTATATTCCAATAAAAATAATTTTTTCTGTAATTTTTCGTTAAAGAATATAGAAATAAATCACAAGCTTTGAGGTCCTCATGCTCGATATCTAGGACCTTGCAAAGTTATAGTCCGATTTCGGCGATTTTTATACGGACTTTGCCACACTAGGATATAGTATTTGTACAACAGTCGGGTCCGATATCTTCACTGGCACTTAAGCTACATATACATATATTGTAAGCTGAACGAAACGGATGAACTTCAAAATTTTGGTATATGGGAAGTAGGCTTGGTTGTAAACCGATTTCCCTAATTTTCAAACCATAGCACTGGGAGGTCAAGGAAATGGTTCGAACTAAATTTGGGTGAAATTGGTCGAGTGATTTCGGAGATATGGTTTTTGACCCATAAGTGGGCGGAACCACGCCCATTTCAAATTTTGTATACCAATTTGACTGTAATTCTTCTGTACTATCTTTACTATGAAATTTAAGGTTTCTAGGGTTTTTCCTTACAGAATTAAAGCATTTTTAGTAGTTTTCAACATAACCTTTGTATGGAGGGTAGGCGTGGTTATAATCTGATTTCACCCATTTTTGGACAGTATAACGAAATGCCTAAAGGATATGCCTCTAGAGAGAGACTCTCTTAGCAACTTTGTTGCGAGAGTATAATAAAGAAAATCGTAATATATACTATATGTGGGCTGAGGTTAATCTTTCATTTTCACCATGTTTTGTTTACATAAACAAACATGAATTTAAAGCTAATAAACCAAGTTAAAAAAAATGTTAACCTTAATATAGTGAACAACCTCGATACTGCGAACAGGCCTTGCAGAAATTAGTTCATTATATCCAGACTCCACTGTATTTTCATGGTGTGTGGTGGGGTACGTAAGAAAACCGACTGCAGAAGTTTGGTTTATGTAGCTTTATTGGTTTGCGAGTTATATATATATAACCGATTTGTGGGCGGGGGCACGCACACTTCCCCAAAAAAACTACACCCAAATATGCCCCTTCCTAGTGCGATCCCTTATTTCAAATTTTACTTCATGTGTTCCAAGTTTCATTAAGATATCTTACTTTTTACTCAAGTTACAGCTTGCACAGACGGACGGACGGACAGACATCCGGATTTCAAATCTACTCGTCTTCCTGATCTCTTTGAATTTGACTCTATATCTAACTCGTTTAGTTTTGGGTGTTACAAACAACCGTTATGTGAATTACCACTATCAGATTCTACAACATTATTTTCTCTGTTTAATCTATTTCGCTGAGACTGCCTTTCGTTTTGACTTTGCCTATTTGCCAGGATATCCCTATGAAGGCGAATTTGGCTTTGTCGACGCCGTCTCTGATTTAAAACATCTTCCCTTGCACCCCTCCTGATAAGCAGTCGACGTTTTGTTTCCCTATAACGTTCCTCTATCCTTATCCATGCAGGCGTTCTAAATCGAGTATTTCTAACTTGCTCTTCGAAACGAATTTGAGGAATTTGCCTCCGTCTCCTACGTTCTAGAGTATTTCTACTCTAATCTTCAGAGCGTAGCTCGGGATTTTCGCGCCGAGTTCTATGATCTCGAGCATCTCTAACTTGCTCTCCGGAGCGAATTTGAGGAATTTGCCTCCTAGTCCTACGTTCTAGAGTATTTCCACTTTGCTCTTCAGAGCGTAGATCGGGATTTTCCCGCCGAGTTCTATGTCCTTGGGCATCTCTTACTTGCTCTTCGGAGCAAATTTGAGGATTTTGCCTCCAAGCCCTACGTTCTAGTGTATTTCTACTCTGCTCTTCAGAGCGTAGCTCGGGATTTTCCCGCCGAGTTCTATGTCCTTGGGCATCTCTTACTTGCTCTTCGGAGCGAATTTAAGAATTTTGCCTCCTAGCCCTACGTTCTAGAGTATTCCTACTTTGCTCTTCAGAGCGTACCTCGGGATTTTCACGCCGAGTTCTATGTCCTTGAGAATCTCTTACTTGCTCTTCGGAGCGAATTTGAGGATTTTGCCTCCTAGCCCTACGTTCTAGAGTATTCCTACTTTGCTCTTCAGAGCGTACCTCGGGAATTTCGCGCCGAGTTCTATGTCCTTGGGCATCTCTTACTTGCTCTTCGGAGCGAATTTGAGGATTTTGCCTCCAAGCCCTACGTACTAGAGTATTTCTACTCTGCTCTTCAGAGCGTAGCTCGGGATTTTCCCGCCGAGTTCTATGTCCTTGGGCATCTCTTACTTGCTCTTCGGAGCGAATTTGAGGATTTTGCCTCCTAGCCCTACGTTCTAGAGTATTCCTACTTTGCTCTTCAGAGCGTTCCTCGGGATTTTCGCGCCGGAAGCTATGTGCTTGATATCTCGACTATGCTCGCTAATTCTATACGCATTGTTTGTCCGTAGAAGTTGCATGCGTCTTCTATTTTCAATACGATTTGTTATCAGAGATCTTTTACTTATTCTAGGCATAATGAATTAAAAATTAAACTGTCTTACCAAAATAGTTAACAATAAATAGTGAAGATAATAATACTATGGGTCCGTCCTTTCGAGATTTGAGTGTGATCTTGGCCTCTGGTCCACTATCAGCGTGTTTGAATCCTTTGCTGGTCTTTCTAGTTTTCAGCTTCTTTTTAGGAATTGACCGATGTATACATACATACCAGAGAATGGCATTTGCTGAATGAAAAACATTCGTACGCGCTCAACAGCCGAATAATCACACCGTTCGGATCAGCCGATCAAACTTGCCTGAGCTCACATTTTCGTTGTTGATTTTAAATTCACTCGTCTGTGTGCGATTTTTTGTTTCACTCCGAGTTTGTTCGGCTCGTGTTCAATATAATGATTTCGGGCGCTTGCTCATTCGGTTCAACAATCATAGTTTTGAACAAGAACAACACTCAACTCGCAAAAATCAACTCGTATGATTTTACTCATGCGCGCAGCAAGCGGCACTTTTTCTGCACAGATGAAATGTGAGAAGAAGAACAAGACAAGCTACAACAACAAACTGCATAGAAATTGTTACGGCACATGCAGTCGTAACGCTCACATCGTGCCGTCTTGTCGCCAATCGTTTACTCATAATCGATCAACTCAAATTGAACAGAATGATGCTTTCGTCAACATATGTTCATTTTATTGAACGCTGACTTTTGTTCAGTGAGTTGAATTGAGTGAGAAATTTTGAACCGAGGACTCAAAATCTTCGGAATGATGTGTACGGCAAAATGAGTTGATTTTTACTCATCACTCTGTTTTTTTTCAGTGAGTTGAAGTGAATGAAGAATTTCGCGTATGAGTAAATCAAGAAAATAGTGATTTTTGCAGTTCTCTGATACATACACAATATATAATATAATTAAAATACGTAGTTTTAAAAAAACTATTATAATATTTTTTAAACGAACTTTCTTCTTCACTGCACTGCACAAGTTATCTACTGGAAGTCTAAATAATAACACAAAACTTAGTAATTCATATATATTATTATATTTATTAAGAAATGTATTTCGAAACATTTACCCGTAAAAATCCTTCTCGGAATTTGTTGCTTATACTAATATAAGGGATTTACCGAACGGCATTTGAAGGTCATGGACGTGTTAGGCAAAATAAATGACAACCACTACATTGTATTCTCTATGATTAAATATGTTACTTACTTCTTTAGTTCTTATGTAAGCCTGGGTAAAACCCGCTTTTTCCAAATAAAACATTATATAACTTACAAATATTTATACAAAGCGATTTGAAATATAATTTTATTAAGTACGGTTCAATTTACTACCTGTATATTAAAATGTGTCACAAAACTGAAATTAGTTGCACATATAAAAAAATCGAAGTCAATTCAATATTCGTTATTCGAAGATATTGTGCAATCATATTTGGAATCTTATTAATTTATATTATAGAACACAAAACATTTAAAAGTAACGTACACTTATCATTATTAGTTCTGTAAGAAAGTACATTTATTACCAAATGGCGTAATGCTAATCGAAATGAATACGTGGAATTACTTTACAAATTTTTATGTCCAGATCACATTGTTGCCAGGAAAAGCCCATTAATTTCTTAACATGGCTTACAAATCATACGATATTTTCAGTATAAACTGAATTCGGTGTGGAAACCGCGATTCTCATATAAGGTATCTGGACCCTTAAAAACTTATGGTCCGATTCCGGTGTCTTCATTGGTTCTAGATTTATAGTTGAACTTCGATAACTCGAACTGCTCTAACTCGAAGTTCTCCATAATTCGAACTATTGAATTGGCAATAGAAGTCAAAATTCATACAAATTACATTCTGTAACTCGGAAGTCTCTCTAACTCGAAGTTTTTTGTGGATTATGGTAATTCGAGTTAGATAAGTTCCACTGTATACATATATTACAAAATTAAAAGTTCAATTTAAAATTCAGGTATATAGAAAGTAGGCCATTTAAAAATTTTAAAAATGTGATCTTAGGATATCAAAAAAATGCTGTAGCACTGAGATATGGGATTCGACTCAAAAGTGGGCGGTGTTCATTTTTTATACGGGGTCACATGTTTCCCTATGGTACTATATTCCAATAAAAATAATTTTTTCTGTAATTTTTCGTTAAAGAATATAGAAATAAATCACAAGCTTTGAGGTCCTCATGCTCGATATCTAGGACCTTGCAAAGTTATAGTCCGATTTCGGCGATTTTTATACGGACTTTGCCACACTAGGATATAGTATTTGTACAACAGTCGGGTCCGATATCTTCACTGGCACTTAAGCTACATATACATATATTGTAAGCTGAACGAAACGGATGAACTTCAAAATTTTGGTATATGGGAAGTAGGCTTGGTTGTAAACCGATTTCCCTAATTTTCAAACCATAGCACTGGGAGGTCAAGGAAATGGTTCGAACTAAATTTGGGTGAAATTGGTCGAGTGATTTCGGAGATATGGTTTTTGACCCATAAGTGGGCGGAACCACGCCCATTTCAAATTTTGTATACCAATTTGACTGTAATTCTTCTGTACTATCTTTACTATGAAATTTAAGGTTTCTAGGGTTTTTCCTTACAGAATTAAAGCATTTTTAGTAGTTTTCAACATAACCTTTGTATGGAGGGTAGGCGTGGTTATAATCTGATTTCACCCATTTTTGGACAGTATAACGAAATGCCTAAAGGATATGCCTCTAGAGAGAGACTCTCTTAGCAACTTTGTTGCGAGAGTATAATAAAGAAAATCGTAATATATACTATATGTGGGCTGAGGTAATTCTTTCATTTTCACCATGTTTTGTTTACATAAACAAACATGAATTTAAAGCTAATAAACCAAGTTAAAAAAAATGTTAACCTTAATATAGTGAACAACCTCGATACTGCGAACAGGCCTTGCAGAAATTAGTTCATTATATCCAGACTCCACTGTATTTTCATGGTGTGTGGTGGGGTACGTAAGAAAACCGACTGCAGAAGTTTGGTTTATGTAGCTTTATTGGTTTGCGAGTTATATATATATATCCGATTTGTGGGCGGGGGCACGCACACTTCCCCAAAAAAAACTACACCCAAATATGCCCCTTCCTAGTGCGATCCCTTATTCCAAATTTTACTTAATGTGTTCCAAGTTTCATTAAGATATCTTACTTTTTACTCAAGTTACAGCTTGCACAGACGGACGGACGGACAGACATCCGGATTTCAAATCTACTCGTCACCCTGATCTCTTTGAATTTGACTCTCTATCTAACTCGTTTAGTTTTGGGTGTTACAAACAACCGTTATGTGAACAAAACTATTTTACTCTCGTAGCAACTTGTTGCTAGCAACTTTGTTGCGAGAGTATAAAAATTTCTTGAAACCGGCTGTAAATGACATATTTTATTGGTCGTCAAATATTATTGTATATAAAGTTTTGCGGCCATTTTCATAAGGGAAAATTTCATCCGTCATTATCGACGACCTAATGACCTACATATTTTGAATAACACAATTGGTTCGTAAGATGTTATGCAATATACAACTAACAATTAACCAATTGGAACATGTAATATGACCTTTTTAGCCTTTATACGTAATCCAAAACAATGTTGAATAGTCCAACCGTTGTTAATTCAGCCGAAATGGTGCGAGAAGGGTGGTCAATAATGGATAAACAGATTTCACTTCCAGGCATGTACAAGATCAAAGTATCCTGCTACTACATGGCGAATCCTTAATCAGATACAACGTGTGCCTTTATCGAATATGTGCGACTTTTTGAAAAACAAGACGTATGAATAATAACTTAACGAAGGTTTCAAGACCGGAGCTTCCTCATGTAGAGACCAAGACGGTAATCTGGTCACTGAGGGCGAGGTAACTGGGATTATGGAGGGAACACTTCTCCGACCTGCTGAATGGCAGTGGAAGTACAATACCAGGGATTCAACAGGGGTTCCATTACCCGACCCATAAATTCGAATACCAATTACCCGCTAGAACAACAACAATGAAGCGGGGCCGATGGATAACCGGCTGAGCTATTTAAAACGGCGGCGAAGAACTGAAGCATACCTGCTTTTGACAGCACGGAGCTGCCTCTATGCCGATTTATGCTTTATGCTGAATTTGGTATCCCGGCAAAGCTAATACGGCTTTTTCAGCTGACGTTAAGCAACGCCAAAAGCTGTTCGATTCAAATAAGGTGACTCATTAACGTCTGACTTTTTTAACCAGATACTGGAAAAAATAATACGAGCTGAAGAGCTAAATAGAAAAGGTGCAATCTGCTATAAGAGTGTTCATCTGCTGGTGTACGACGATTGATATCATAGGAAGCAACAACCGCGTTAGTTCTACTATTTCCAGACTGGATGCGAATAAGGACAAGACGAAACATCTTCTATCATCAAACAATTCATATTGAGAGTGCTTTTAACCTATACGGACTTGATTTTGAACCCCTCCGTGATAATTCTCTAGAACAAAAAATTAAAAGAAAATACATAATAAACAAAACAATTTAAAAATTGCATTAAGCCAAGCGTGAGTCAATAACGCCGAACACGTTAACAAACCAAAAAAAAATTCTAAGTGAGAGAAAATAAAAAATAGGCGTATGGAAGACAATACAATTCATTTTTAAGCAAATATGTATATGAAAGAAGCTAAAATGTAAAGCCTTTGACAGATAAAAACAAAAATTATTATTCCTATCAGCTGAAGGGTCCAAGGGGCTAGCTGTAGTAATTAAAGGTATAGAGTTTTCCGTAGACTCTAGTGAAATCAAAGAAGCTCTCGACGGATGCGGCTTTGGAAATAAAATTGTTGTAAATATTTTTAACAGAAATAAAGTCCCACAACCAATGTTCAAAATAGAACTGACCAATACTAACCCATCCAATTATAATTTAATACATTTACTGCACCGTAGAGGAATCGTATAAGAACCTCACAAAAGAAACGGTGCGGTATAATGCGTAATGGCATACCAAATCATATTGGGCTCTACGCAGTGTTTGTGTGGTATGTGGTGATTTACATGCAGCAATTATGGAGGAGGTCACACTGCCAACTACAGGGGTTGTCATATGTTACATACTCCCCGTTTTGAAATTATAGCAATCCCATACCAGAATCCAAATCCTATTAATTTTAAAAATAATGTTATGCAAGGAAGCTATGCAAATGTGGTAAAAGGCAACACTGTACAAACGAAAAATCTTCCAAATCCAAATGAGGTATTGAAACTATGATACTAATCTCACGCAATGTATGACACAATTTATGTCTACTATGCAAAATATGATACAAGATTTAATAAAATCACAAAACCAAATGCTGCAAACTTTATTAATTAAAATCTGTGCGTACTAAATATCTGTATATGGAATGCTAAAGGTATTAACCAGCATAAAAATATAGATGTAGTGCAAAGACTCACCTAACAAACAAAACCAATTTCAAAATTCCGGGATTTAGACTGTATGTTACGAATCACCCGGATGGAAAAGCGCATGGCGAAACGGCAGTGTTGGTTAGAAATTGGTTAAACTACTATGCTCTGGAATCTCATGCCACAGTCCAGTTACAAGCTACAACAATATTTTTGAAAAATCGGGGTTCTGACCTCAATCGAACGGCAACCACCTCGTTTTAAAATTACCGAAGCGAATTTAAAACTTTTTGGGAACACTAGTTCATAGATTTCTAGCAGGAGATTATACTGCAAAACTCATGTACTGGGGTTCACGTCTTATTAATTCGAAAGGACGCCAGCTGTACCAAACCATTATGAACAACCACAATAACCTTGGTATAATATCTTCTGGCAAGCCCACATAACATCTCATTACTGCACTCAAAACTATATAAAGAAATTGTGTTTAAATTCAAGCAAACGAAACTCCCTTTGGAAAGCCCAAAAGTCAATGAAGCCTCCAGTGGACTCCGACATGCTTATAAGATACTTGGGTGGAAACTGGGCACGAAGTGATAATGGTATTCGGTGGCTTTTTCCTGGCCACATGGGACGAGTACTGGGGAAGATTTAACACTCTTCGCACTTCCTCATGGTTACTATTGTTGTTGCAATATTTTTTATATTTTTCCCCCAACTCTTTCAGGCAAATTTTTGGGGTTTTTATCTACTTATTATCATATTTAAGAAAAATCCCAAAGTGAAAGCTATGAAAGTTTGCCTCCAGAGTCATTCAAATGCAATATATTTTATTTTTTTGCACCTGAATAATATTGTATATAGTCCTTAGCTTATATTAAAAACCTTTTTTTTTACCTACCTATTTTTTAAATTTCTCATGAACTCATTTGCATGGCAATTCTGATTTTCAATTAGATCTGTATTTCCAATTAGATATGGGCAATTCGAAACATGAATATATGCGAGAATATTCCCAGAAGAACAACTGATGGTTTTTATTTTGAAAGAATGTCTAGTTTATTTCTCATAAATCTCTCTTCGACTTGCAAAGAATTCATTGACAATTGGGCGTTTGTTGCTTTTGCTTATTCGAGGCCTATCTTATGTTTTTATACTCTCGCAACAAATGTTGCTAAGAGAGTATTATAGTTTTGTCCACATAACGGTTGTTTGTAAGGCCTAAAACTAAAGGAGTTAGAAATAGGGTTATATATACCAAAGTGATCAGGGTGACGAGTAAAGTTCAAAGCTGTAAGATGTCCGTGCAAGCTGTAACTTGAGTAAAAATTGAGATATCTTAATGAAACTTGGAACATGTGTTCCTTGTCACCATAAGAAGGTTAAGTTCGGGGCGGAATCGTACCACTGGCACCCCCACAAAATGGCGATAACCAAAAACACATAAAGAGCTATAACTAAGCCATAAATAAAGTTATGAAAATAAAATTTGGAACATAGGATCGCATTAGGGAGGGGCACATTTGAATGTAATTTTTTGGGAAAAGTGGGTGTGACCCCGCCCCCAAATAGGTTTTTTGTATATATCTTGCAAACCAATGAAGCTATAAAAACCAAACTTTCTGCAGTCAATTCTATTACGTACCCCACCACACACAATGAAAATAGTTGAAATCGGATAATAACCACGCCCACCTCTCATATAAAGGTTAGGTTGAAAATTACTAAAAGTGTGTTAACTCACTAACGAGAAACGTCAGAAACACCAAATTTTACATAAGAAATGGCAGAAGGAAGCTGCACTGAGATTTTTTTACAAAATGGAAAATGGGCGTGGCGTCGCACACTTATGGGTCAAAAACTATATCTCAAGAACTACTCGACAGATTTCAATGAAATTCGGTATATAACCCTTTCTTGATACCCTGATGACACAGGTGGAATATGGGTGAAATCGGTTCACAACTACGTCTACTTCCCATATAACTCAATTTTGAATCCTTCTGATTCGTTCACTTTATAATGTATACCTAAGGAACCGATAAAGATAGCGAAATAAAACTTTACACAAATACTGTATTTGAGCTGTGACATCACCTGTGGAAAAATTGTCAAAATCCAACCATGACTTTTCAAGGCCCCTGATATCAAACATGAAGAACTCAGTGTCTAAGGGTAATTTTTCACCGAAAATATAGTTAAATCTCTAAATAAATTGCGAGAGTATAAAATGTTCGGTTGCACCCGAACTTAGCATTTCCTTACTTGTTTTTTTTTTTTTACTTTTGTTGTTTTTTAACATATTCTATCACTAGATATATCTTTTAATAATACTGTAAAAGAAAAATCATAAAAAACTAAACCTTTTATAGAAATTTCATGCCGAAGTTAATTTTTTTCCACAGTAATCCCCGCTTAAGTGCCCCTTCTCAACATGAAAGACTTTTGAAACACTTAAGCTGGAAAAGCACTTAAATGAATTTCGCCTAAGTGCCTCGAGGTACTTACCAAGCTTTTTCTCAAATAATTCATTCCAATATTTTTTTTATTTTAGAATGAAAGTCACATTTATTTTTTATTAATAACAAAGAATAAGTTTACAAACTGTATAAATGCAATGCAAAACCAAACCCATAGCAACAAAAAAAAATGTGTTTAAGGTTAATAGTTTAAGTTTGTTCCTAATTGTTATAAGTCCAGTCTGATAATATCTTTACCTATGTTTATTTCGTTGCGTACTTGTTTCTGAGTATTCAAAGTTACAGGATTTCAAATTCATACAGGAGATACACGTACATGTTAATCCTTCTAATATCAATTAAAACGGTCGAACCATCAAATAAAGTGCGAAACTATTGGAACTTTACTCGCTGTAAAATTAATTGTATTTAACATTTTTTTGGTGCCTCTTCGTGGTCAAATATTTTGTTAAATACAAATCTGAAAATTGCCCCGGTTATTGCACTATGTGGGCAGTTCCAAATAAGCCAACTTTGCACAACACTGAATTTGTGCTTCGGATCTTCATCTTGATAGTACCGAAACTTACGAGTACGAAAAGTATTTAATTTCGCGGCATTTTGTAGCAAATTTCATTTCAAAACGTCCAGGTACATACTCTTGTACATATTACAATCGATGAACTCCAAATTCCCGACACCAGGAGACGAAAGGCAAGTTAACGCCACCAATACCTAACAGCACTTAGGTATAAAATAAACAATAATAATATAATTACACTACTAAGTCAATGTGTCAAATATGTCAATGACACATCGATATTAGGAAGCGGCCATCAGCTATCACTAATGGCGCGCTTAAGTAGAACAGCACATCATCTAACACCAAAGAATATAAGATGAAGCTCTGTATCTAGGTTTAAATCAATAACTGTATAAATGAACAATCAATAAAGAAATTCAGATAACCAAAATAATTTAAAAGGTCCAGTTAAAAAAAAACAAACGCATTCAAATATCGCGAGAAAAGATAAACCAAAAATCTATTTTTTACACAAATGCAAAGTAGTGCGACGCGCACACACCAGTTACGGAAAGAAAACAAAATAATAAGCTCGCATAGTTCAAATAATCTAAATAATCTGAAAAGAACTAAAACATTTTGAAGAAATATATAAGTGTAATCGTAGAAACATAGACAGTGGAAGAAGTTATTGAAAATGAACAACATCATTAAGTAAACGAGCAAAAACAAATCAACAGACAACATAATCAAAATACGTTGCTAATCCAACTGGTAGACTAATTTAATTGAAGATAAAGTAGCAGTAAACAAGCGGCAGAGCAATTACAGAGACAACAACTTCAATAACAAGTTAGCAGTAAACAAGCGACAGAGCAATTAGCAATAACAGAGACAACAACTTCAACAACAGAAAGTTAGCTGTAAGTAATTATTATATACATTTACAAATCACATGGGAAATAATTCCTCTAGTATCAAGCCGATTATTGCTATATTAAATATATAAAAAGACAGCAAATAACTAGTATTTAAGCTACATCACATTATTAAAGTAATAATAAGTTAATAACATTACAATTTAATGTATAATTAAAACCATTTTCCTTACAAAGTCTAAAAAAGTATCCCTGGCTTGTCCCCTTGCTACTTTTTATTTAAGTTTCGGACAATACATATATTTTTTGTATGAGATGCTAAACCTAAACAAAGTTCATTCGGAAGTAAAATAATTAAAATTAAGTATTGTAAAATAAAAGAAAAATTATTTTGTTTATTTCATATACCTTTTAAAATTAACTTTTGTCCCGCTTTTCTTATGTATCTACCCTGCCAAATTTTTATTCCGCTGGTCCGAACATAAATTCTAAGGTGGACGCATTGAAAAATGTGCTCTAGGGCTTATTTCAGCCCCAGCAATACTAATCGTGAAATCCGTTTGAGCGGTGTAATTCAGATATTGTGGAGCGATTGGGCGGTGTACTGGATTCGCAAACTGATTTTGTCTCTCTCCTGGCAATTCATAAAACGTATACTATTAATTTAATTTATTTGTCTTTATTGTCCTAAATTATTAATTCTGTGATAATTAAAGTGAGATAAAAAATTGACGATGGCACGATGAGCTGTATGAGTTATTCAACGGAAGCGAATAAAAAGACAGCGGCTACGCTGGCTAGGTCATTTGGTTCGAAGGGACGAAAACGCTCCAGCTTTGAATGTGCTCGATGCAGTACCCGCTGGTGTGAGCAGAGGGACATGGAACCCTCCACTCCATTGAAATAACCAGGTGGAAAGTGACCTGGTTTCTATTCGTACTTCCAATTGGCGTCAAATGACATGAAGGAGAGATGAATGGCGCGCTAAAATAGATTTGGCTATAATCGCATAACAGGTGCATATGCCAAATATTTATATATACATACAGAAGATCAGGTTGATCAGACTATCCCCATGCCAAATCTTCTCTTTATATACGACTTTTTTGTACTATTGTTGTTAAATTCCGCCATTGCGCACTTCTTTTTCAAGTTAATAAATTTTTCACTAAGAATTTTAAATAATAGTTAGGCACTAGCCTTGACTTCAACGCTTTGTTTTGGTTTTGTTTTGTACTATCGTGCAATTTGTCAGTTTTTCTTTCGTTTTTTGTTTTGCTCGCGTGTATGGGGGTCGTGAGTGCGTCACTCAACAGGAAATTAAAACCCAAAAAAGCTAACTGTAAACGAATGGCGCCATCTTGTATATATATATATATATGTTCGTGTTGTTGATGCTGGTTCCCAGGTATACGAAATTATCTACGACCTCGAAGTTATGACTGTCAACAGTGACGTGGGAGCCAAGACGCGAATGCGCCGACTGTTTGCTTGATGACAGGAGATATTTCGTCTTGTCCTCATTCACCTCCAGACCCATTCGCTTCGCCTGCTTATCCATGCGGGAAAAAGCAGAACAAACGGCGCGGTTGTTGCTTCCGATGATATCAATATCATCGGCGTACGCCAGGAGCTGTACACTCTTGTAGAAGATTGTACTTTCTCGGTTTAGCTCTGCAGCTTTTATAATTTTTTCCAGCATCAGGTTAAAGAAGTCGCACGATAGTGAGTCACCTTGTCTGAAACCTCGGTTGGTATCAAACGGCTCGGAGAGGTCCTTCCCAATCATGACGGAGCTTTTGGTGTTGCCCAACGTCAATTTACACAGCCGTATTAGTTCTGCGGGGATACCAAATTCAGACATCGCGTCGTAAAGGCAGCTCCTTTTCGTGCTGTCGAAAGCAGCTTTAAAAACGACAAAAAGGTGGTGTGTGTCGATCCTCTTTTCACGGGTCTTCTCCAAAATTTGGCGCATGGTGAATATCTGGTCAGTTGTCGATTTTCCAGGTCTAAAGCCACACTGATAAGGTCCAACCAGTTTGTTGACGGTGGACTTTAGTCTTTCACACAGTACGCTCGATAGAACCTTGTATACGATATTTAGGAGGCTGATCCCACGGTAATTGGCGCAGATTGTGGGATCTCCCTTTTTATGGATTGGGCAGAGCACACTGAGATTCCAATCGTCAGGCATGCTTTCTCCCGACCATATTCTGCAAAGAAGCTGATGCATGCACCTTATCAGTTCTTCGCCGCCGTATTTGAATAGTTCTGCCGGTAATCTATCGGCCCCCGCTGCTTTGTTGTTCTTCAAGCGGGTAATTGCTATTCGAATTTCCTCATGGTCGGGTAATGGAACATCTGTTCCATCGTCATCGATTGGGGGATCGGGTTGCCATCTCCTGGTGTTGTACTCTCACTGCCATTCAGCAGGTGGGAGAAGTGTTCCCTCCATAATCCCAGTATGCCCTGGACATCGGTTACCAGATTACCACCTTGGTCTCTACATGAGGATGCTCCGGTCTTGAAACCTTCGTTAAGTCGCTTCATTTTTTCATAAAATTTTCGAGCATTCGAAAATCCTCTGTCTGCCAGCTTCTCAAGCTCTTCGTACTCACGCATTTCGGCCTCTTTCTTTTTTTGTCTGCAGATGCGTATCGCTTCCCTCTTCAGCTCTCGGTATCTATCCCAACCCGCACGTATTGTGGTCGTTTGCAACGTTGCGAGGTAGGCAGTCTGTTTTCTCTCCGCTGCGAGACGGCACTCCTCATCGTACCAGCTTGTTTTTTGTCGTTGCCGAAAATAAATTGTTTCGGCTGCAGCGGTACACTGTGAGTTTGAGATGCCGTTCCACAGTTCTCTTATACCGAGATGCTGATGTGTGCTCTTAGAGAGCAGGAGTGCAAGTCGAGTAGAGTATTTCGTGGCTGTCTGTTGCGATTGCAGCTTTTCGACGTCGAACCTTCCTTGTGTTTGTTGACGGGCATTCTTTGCTGCACAGAGGCGGGTGCGTATCTTCGCTGCGACCAGATAATGGTCCGAGTGTATATTTGGTCCTCGAAGCGTACGCACGTCTAAAACACAGGAGACATGTCTTCCGTCTATCACAACGTGATCGATTTGGTTCCGCGTGTTTCGATCAGGAGACAGCCAAGTAGCTTGATGTATTTTCTTATGCTGGAATCTGGTACTACAGACGACCATATTTTGGGCCCCAGCGAAGTCGATCAGAATCAGGCCATTTGGCGATGTTTCGTCATGGAGGCTGAATTTTCCGACTGTTGTGCCAAAGACACCTTCTTTACCCACCCTGGCGTTAAAATCGCCAAGCACGACTTTTACATCGTGGCGGGGGCAGCGCTCATAGGTGCGTTCTAGGCGCTCATAGAAAGCATCTTTGGTCACATCGTCCTTCTCTTCCGTTGGGGCGTGGGCGCAAATCAGCGATATGTTGAAGAACCTCGCTTTGATGCGGATTGTGGCAAGACGTTCATCCACCGGGGTGAATGCCAGGACTCTGCGACGGAGTCTCTCTCCCACCACAAATCCAACACCAAATTTGCGCTCCTTTATATGGCCGCTGTAGTAGATGTCACAAGGACCCACCTTCTTCCTTCCTTGTCCCGTCCATCGCACTTCTTGGATGGCGGTGATGTCAGCCTTAAGTCGTATGAGGACATCAACCAGCTGGGCAGAGGCACTTTCCCAATTAAGGGTCCGGATATTCCAGGTGCATGCCCTTAAATCATTATCCTTAAAACGTTTGCAGGGGTCGTCATCAAAAGAAGGGTGTCTCATCAGAGGCTTTCGTAGATTTTTCATAGGTATTTCGTTTTTATGTGGTGGGTCCCAAGCCCTACGCACAACCGCATAAGCGGGCTTCACCTTCTCACTTTAGCTCGCCTTCAAACGGATGTCTGTTGGCTACCCAGAGGATACTTGGTCTAAAACCGGAAGTCGTGAGCTGCTTGAACCATGTGGAGAAGAATCGTTTCTGATATAGATAACCTAGAAAGCGATCTCTTAATTGGAATCAATTTCTTAAATAAAATCGAGCCACAATAGGTATTCAAATAAAATATAATAATAAAAGAGATAAAATATATTTTCACAATGATTTCATTTTATTAAACCCATTGGAACAAGAAAGTCCAAGACGACAGCCGAAGCTTCCACCGGCAAAACAAAAACAAATAAGCATAGTAAAAAATCACAACAGAACATTAAAGAAAAAAATTTAAAACACTTGGGACCAGAATATCCCAAGGCGGCAGGCGAAGTTCCTACCGGCAAAATAAAGAAAACACGAATGGTAAAAAACCAAAAGAGAATATTAAAAAAGGATATTTAAAACACTCGGGACAAGAAATACCTAAGACACCAGTCGAAGGTAATACAGGCAATAAATTAAAATTACTGATGATAATAATTTCAAAGAATTTGCAGAAAATATAAAATCAACAATAACGAAATTAAAAATATTAACATCCCATTGCTTAGAAAGGATGTTATCAACATTATAAATAAAACCAATGAAAACATAAACATGGATTTACCCTTCAGAACAGATATCAAAACGGAAATAAAAAAGGAATAAATGAGGACGGTAGCCCGAAATTAATAATGGTTATCGACTTTAAAAAATCAAACGAAATAACAATGATAGGTATCCAATGTTTAATCCAAAAGTTATACTCTTTAATTTAGATATTTGAGAATCTAAATATTTCTCTACGATAGACCTCGAGTCCGGATTTCAACAAATATTAATGGAAGATAATGATATTGAAAAAACTGCATTTTCAGTGAATAATGGAATATTTGAGAATACCATTTGGGTTAAAACATGCTCCAAGTACACGAATGCATCGGAAAGTTTTGTCACGTCTATATTGACGATATTATAGTATACTATAAAAGGACATATATTTCATTTAAAATATAAAGTACCAACACTTGAAAAGGTCCATATGAAAATATCCATGGAAAATTCAAAGTTTATAGCAGCCGAGGTTGAATTTTTAGGATACATTGTATCCCAAAAAGTAATAAAAAAGACCCCAAAAAGGTAGAAACGATAAAGAATTATCCAAACCCCAAGACGCTAAGGCAACTTATGTCATGTTCCGACACAAAAGTTGAAGTGATTAGTTTAGATTTAAACGCTTCACAAAACTACCCTGTTCCCACTGCCGTTGGAGATTTATAAATCAGCTGTTTTTGACTCATATACGTAAGAGTGTGTCTGTAATGTTAGATAACGAAGTTTCTGCTGTGAAACTATGAAAACACAAATTATGAGTCATTATAAAAATTAATTAATTTTTTATTGTCAATCATTGGCTTTAGTTTAAAATACATTCCCAAGTAATTTATTCAATATTATATTGATACATTTTAAAAATATAATGCGGTTGGTACTCTTCTTCCAACAGTACCCAGCACCTACTAGCTGTAAATAAAGTTCGCAGCTGTTGACCGAAGCTGTGAATTTTTTTTGACAGTTTGCAGTAAAACTCAGTTCTGATTAAACAAATGTGACCAACAGATGGCGCTAAATCAGAGTCGGACAGGAGGTTTTAGAGTAGTTCAGGTTCAAATCACTTCCGTGAAGTGATTATGAACTGTCATTTTCGTATGGCGAAATCTGGTTAAATCCAACGGTTTGGTGCGTTAAACTACTCAATAGCCTAAACCTCGCGGATTAGTTTTTGCGGGAACATAATATTAGAGTATTTTTACGGAAAACGGGATATTACAGGAAATTTATTGAAAACTACGCAACAATTACTAAAGATTTACCAAGCATTTAAAAGGAAAAAATGGGAAAATATCACAATATATGTCAAAGAAAACGGTTATTAACCTTGAACCGGAAGGAATAGCTGCTTGCGAAACTTTGAAAAAAAAAAACATTATAAGAACAAATTGAACTTGTGCAACCAGATTTTGAAAAAAAATTAATTCTAACCTCTGATGCTTCAAATGTAGCTGTAGGTGAAGTCTTATCTCAAGAAATAAGACCAATTACATTCATTTCAAAAACACTAAATCCTACCGAACAAAATTATGCAACAAATGAAAAAGAATTATTTGCCATAGTATGGGCATTAAAACATAACGACATTATCTTTTTGCAGTAAAGGACTTGGAAATCCATATGGATCACCAGCATGGCATTCTTAATGTCTGAAAAAAATCAAACGTAAAAATGAAGAGATGGAGAACTTTCATTGAAGAATTTTCTCCAAAAAAAGGAGCAACAAATGCAGTTGCTGACGCACTGTCAAGACAAATTTTAAATAATTTAACTAGTTCAGGTGAACAATTCAATAATAGAAACCCATCGATGAATACGAAATTCTTGAAACAAAAAGCCTTTAAATCATTTAAAGCAACAAATAGTAATCCATTATGGGGCAAAAATATCTGCCTTAGAGACAATTTCTTATTTTAATAACAAAAGATTTTTGATTGAATACGACATACCAGAAAATATAGTTGATATTTTAAAAGAATATATAAACCCAAAAGTAGTTTCTGGAATATTCTGCACACCTGATGTACTGTACGCAATAAAAAATATTTTAAAAGAAGCATTTCTGACAATAAAATTTTTATATACCAAACTATCCCCGAATGGTATTACTAATAAACAAGATCAAGAAGCAATAATTGAACAAACCCATAACAGAGCGCATAGAAATTACAGGGAAATTTTGGCCAAATAAGACAACAATATTATTGGCCTTTAATGATAAAGCAATTCGAAAAATATGCGAAAAATTGTTGCATGTGTAACACAAATAAATATGAAAGGCACCAAAAAAAAATTCCAATAGGGGAAGCACCTATACCACAAAAAGAGGAAGAACAGACATTTTTTGGCACAAAAACTAAAACTCGTTCATTGATTCTTATCCAACATTTTTAACAATAAAATATATTGAAGATAAATAGAAGAAAAAATTTTAGAACTTTTACAGTCATTCTTAGATGTAATAAGTATAGTTATCGACACTGAACCAGGTTTAATTACAATTCAATTGAAATCCTTAATGGAACGATTATATACAAATTTATTACTGTACACCACGCCACAGTACTAGTAATGGACAAATAGAAAGGGTTCATTCGACATTAATAGAGATTTGAAGATATTTAAAACAGGAATATAGTTTAACTAGCAGACCCGGCCACACGTTTTTATGGCTAAGGTATACATTAAATTAAGTTGGTCCAATCTTGGCTTCGGCGACGATATTGATTACTCGAGGTTAATTTATGTTACGCAGCATGATGACAACTCACACTACTTTTAATTGCAAAGTGAGTGAAATTCTAAACTAAGATCATCGATATCTTTTTTTACCACCAATATAGGTCATTCAATCAGTAATTTATGGTTATCATATTGAGGTTTCATTTCAGGAAAACTTCTCTTTCGATTCAATGAAGTGACAGAAATCTGTTGGAAATGCTATTAATCCATCGATATGTGAACTGCGACCCTACCATTTCCAACTGCTTCTACAATCGCAATTTGATATTGTTGCAAAAACACTCATATGAGGCATTCTCTGGAAAAAAATCCACTTGAAAAAAAAGTTATTTATTTTCTTTGGTAATGATATATCTTATAGTATATGTAAAACCTAAAATATGGTGTTAGTTCTGTGTAACGCGGGGTTGCCATACTGTAAGGGGCCAAAGTTTTTTGCAAAAAAAATTTCGAACCGCCATAACTTTAAAACTAATGAACAGATTTTAAAACACCATGTGACTTTTTGTACAGAATTTCTCAAACTTTAAAACTGTGTATCGTAAAAATTTTTAAAATTAATATTTCATAGCAAAAAATTAAATTTTTTTTCTTTTAATTTTTAACCCTTTAGAAATATCGAAAATATCTTAAAATATTCCTTATTTCATCACCTTTTTACCACCCAAAGGGAATTTTGGGACAGCAATATTTGTAAGAGCTACAAATAAAAAACCAACTCAGAACATGATGAAAAGTCATTGATTTATGCACTATTATTCTCTGCATTTAGCGTAACCCAGGATTAACGACGTGGACGTAGCAGACAATTAATCCCTTTTTGTTTTTTTTTTTTTAATTTTTAATATTTATACTCTCGCAACAAATGTTGCTAAAGAGAGTATTATAGTTTTGTTCACATAACGGTTGTTTGTAACACCCAAAACTAAACGAGTTAGATATAGGGTTATATATACCAAAGTGATCAGGGTGAAGAGTGGAGTTCAAATCCGAATGTCTGTCTGTCCGTCCGTCCGTCCGTCTGTGAAGCTGCTACTTGAGTTAAAATTAAGATATCTTGATAAAACTTGGCACACTTATTTCTTGGCACCATAGGAAGGTTGCTCTCGAAAATAAGAAAAATCGGACCACTGCCACGCCCACAAAATTGCGAAACCCGAAAACACATAAAGTGCCATAACTAAGCCATAAATAAAGCTATGGAAATAACATTTGGTATGAAGGATCACACTATGAAGGGGCATATTTGGATGTAATTTTTTTGGGGAAGTGGGCGTGGCCCCGCCCCCTACTAAGTTTTTTGTACATATCTCGCAAACCAATAGAGCTATATAAACCAAACTTTCCGCAGTCGTTTTTTTTTTAGCAACTTCCTAATACAGTCCAAAAATTAAAGAAATCGGATCATAACCACGCCCACCTCCCATACAAAGGTTATGTTGAAAACTACTAAAAGTGGGTTAACTCAATAACGAAAAACGTCAGAAACACTAAATTTCACATAAGAAATCGCAGATGGAAGCTGCACTCCAATTTTTTTAGAAAATGGAAAATGGGCTTGGCGTCGCCCACTTATGGGTCAAAAACCATATCTCAGGAACTACTCGACCGATTTCAATGAAACTTGGTTTGTAATAGTTTCCTTACATCCCAATGATATGTTGTGAAAATAGGCCAAATCGCTTCACAACCACGCCTACTTCCTATATCCAGAACTTTGAAGACTATCTGTATCGTTTACTTTACAACATATGAAGTAAGCACTAGTGAAGATATCGGTCAGAACTTTGCACAAATACTACGTTTATAGTGTGGCAGCCCCATTCTAAAAATCGTCAAAATCGGACTATAGGTTTTCAAGGCCCTATCTATCGAACATGAGGATCTCGGTGCTTCTAAAATAATATTAGGGGTTCCAACTTTCAATGGACTTTATATAATATATATGACGAATATGTGGGTCAAATTGTGTATTATTAACATAAATAAAGTTAAATAAATAAATTGCGGGAGTATAAAATGTTCTGTTACACCCGAACTTAGACCTTCCTTACTTGTTTTAAATAAAAAACAAAAGCCAAAAAAAAAAAAAAAAATTAAAAATTTAAAAAATCCAAAAAAATTAAAAAAAATATTAAAAAATAAAAAAAAAACAAAAAGGGATTATATGTCTGCTACGTCCACGTCGTTAATCCTGGGTTACGCTAAATGCAGAGAATAAAAGTGCATAAATTACTAATAAAGAAGATCAAGAAGCAATAATTGAACAAACCCATAACAGAGCGCATAGAAATTACAGGGAAATTTTGGCCAAATAAGACAACAATATTATTGGCCTTTAATGATAAAGCAATTCGAAAAATATGCGAAAAATTGTTGCATGTGTAACACAAATAAATATGAAAGGCACCAAAAAAAAATTCCAATAGGGGAAGCACCTATACCACAAAAAGAGGAAGAACAGACATTTTTTGGCACAAAAACTAAAACTCGTTCATTGATTCTTATCCAACATTTTTAACAATAAAATATATTGAAGATAAATAGAAGAAAAAATTTTAGAACTTTTACAGTCATTCTTAGATGTAATAAGTATAGTTATCGACACTGAACCAGGTTTAATTACAATTCAATTGAAATCCTTAATGGAACGATTATATACAAATTTATTACTGTACACCACGCCACAGTACTAGTAATGGACAAATAGAAAGGGTTCATTCGACATTAATAGAGATTTGAAGATATTTAAAACAGGAATATAGTTTAACTAGCAGACCCGGCCACACGTTTTTATGGCTAAGGTATACATTAAATTAAGTTGGTCCAATCTTGGCTTCGGCGACGATATTGATTACTCGAGGTTAATTTATGTTACGCAGCATGATGACAACTCACACTACTTTTAATTGCAAAGTGAGTGAAATTCTAAACTAAGATCATCGATATCTTTTTTTACCACCAATATAGGTCATTCAATCAGTAATTTATGGTTATCATATTGAGGTTTCATTTCAGGAAAACTTCTCTTTCGATTCAATGAAGTGACAGAAATCTGTTGGAAATGCTATTAATCCATCGATATGTGAACTGCGACCCTACCATTTCCAACTGCTTCTACAATCGCAATTTGATATTGTTGCAAAAACACTCATATGAGGCATTCTCTGGAAAAAAATCCACTTGAAAAAAAAGTTATTTATTTTCTTTGGCAATGATATATCTTATAGTATATGTAAAACCTAAAATATGGTGTTAGTTCTGTGTAACGCGGGGTTGCCATACTGTAAGGGGCCAAAGTTTTTTGCAAAAAAATTTTCGAACCGCCATAACTTTAAAACTAATGAACAGATTTTAAAACACCATGTGACTTTTTGTACAGAATTTCTCAAACTTTAAAACTGTGTATCGTAAAAATTTTTAAAATTAATATTTCATAGCAAAAAATGAAATTTTTTTTCTTTTAATTTTTAACCCTTTAGAAATATCGAAAATATCTTAAAATATTCCTTATTTCATCACCTTTTTACCACCCAAAGGGAATTTTGGGACAGCAATATTTGTAAGAGCTACAAATAAAAAACCAACTCAGAACACGATGAAAAGTCATTGATTTATGCACTATTATTCTCTGCATTTAGCGTAACCCAGGATTAACGACGTGGACGTAGCAGACATTTAATCCCTTTTTGTTTTTTTTTTTTTAATTTTTAATATTTATACTCTCGCAACAAATGTTGCTAAAGAGAGTATTATAGTTTTGTTCACATAACGGTTGTTTGTAACACCCAAAACTAAACGAGTTAGATATAGGGTTATATATACCAAAGTGATCAGGGTGAAGAATGGAGTTCAAATCCGAATGTCTGTCTGTCCGTCCGTCCGTCCGTCTGTGCAAGCTGCTACTTGAGTTAAAATTAAGATATCTTGATAAAACTTGGCACACTTATTTCTTGGCACCATAGGAAGGTTGCTCTCGAAAATAAGAAAAATCGGACCACTGCCACGCCCACAAAATTGCGAAACCCGAAAACACATAAAGTGCCATAACTAAGCCATAAATAAAGCTATGAAAATAACATTTGGTATGAAGGATCACACTATGAAGGGGCATATTTGGATGTAATTTTTTTGGGGAAGTGGGCGTGGCCCCGCTCCCTACTAAGTTTTTCGTACATATCTCGCAAACCAATAGAGCTATATAAACCAAACTTTCCGCAGTCGTTTTTTTTTAGCAACTTCCTAATACAGTCCAAAAATTAAAGAAATCGGATCATAACCACGCCCACCTCCCATACAAAGGTTATGTTGAAAACTACTAAAAGTGGGTTAACTCAATAACGAAAAACGTCAGAAACACTAAATTTCACATAAGAAATCGCAGATGGAAGCTGCACTCCGATTTTTTTAGAAAATGGAAAATGGGCTTGGACATTACAATTTTAATTACAATTCTATTGAAATCCTTAATGGAACGATTATATACAAATTTATTACTGTACACCACGCCACAGTACTAGTAATGGACAAATAGAAAGGGTTCATTCGACATTAATAGAGATTTGAAGATATTTAAAACAGGAATATAGTTTAACTAGCAGACCCGGCCACACGTTTTTGTGGCTAAGGTATACATTAAATTAAGTTGGTCCAATCTTGGCTTCGGCGACGATATTGATTACTCGAGGTTGATTTATGTTACGCAGCATGATGACAACTCACACTACTTTTAATTGCAAAGTGAGTGAAATTCTAAATTAAGATCATCGATATCTTTTTTTTACCGCCAATATAGGTCATTCAATCAGTAATTTATGGTTATCATATTGAGGTTTCATTTCAGGAAAACTTCTCTTTCGAGTCAATGAAGTGACAGAAATCTGTTGGAAATGCTATTAATCCATCGATATGTGAACTGCGACCCTACCATTTCCAACTGCTTCTACAATCGCAATTTGATATTGTTGCAAAAACACTCATATGAGGCATTCTCTGGAAAAAAATCCACTTGAAAAAAAAGTTATTTATTTTCTTTGGCAATGATATATCTTATAGTATATGTAAAACCTAAAATATGGTGTTAGTTCTGTGTAACGCGGGGTTGCCATACTGTAAGGGGCCAAAGTTTTTTGCAAAAAAATTTTCGAACCGCCATAACTTTAAAACTAATGAACAGATTTTAAAACACCATGTGACTTTTTGTACAGAATTTCTCAAACTTTAAAACTGTGTATCGTAAAAATTTTTAAAATTAATATTTCATAGCAAAAAATGAAATTTTTTTTCTTTTAATTTTTAACCCTTTAGAAATATCGAAAATATCTTAAAATATTCCTTATTTCATCACCTTTTTACCACCCAAAGGGAATTTTGGGACAGCAATATTTGTAAGAGCTACAAATAAAAAACCAACTCAGAACATGATGAAAAGTCATTGATTTATGCACTATTATTCTCTGCATTTAGCGTAACCCAGGATTAACGACGTGGACGTAGCAGACATTTAATCTTTGGGGAAGTGGGCGTGGCCCCGCTCCCTACTAAGTTTTTTGTACATATCTCGCAAACCAATAGAGCTATATAAACCAAACTTTCCGCAGTCGTTTTTTTTTTAGCAACTTCCTAATACAGTCCAAAAATTAAAGAAATCGGATCATAACCACGCCCACCTCCCATACAAAGGTTATGTTGAAAACTACTAAAAGTGGGTTAACTCAATAACGAAAAACGTCAGAAACACTAAATTTCACATAAGAAATCGCAGATGGAAGCTGCACTCCGATTTTTTTAGAAAATGGAAAATGGGCTTGGCGTCGCCCACTTATGGGTCAAAAACCATATCTCAGGAACTACTCGACCAATTTCAATGAAACTTGGTTTGTAATAGTTTCCTTACATCCCAATGATATGTTGTGAAAATAGGCCAAATCGCTTCACAACCACGCCTACTTCCTATATACCAGAACTTTGAAGACTATCTGTATCGTTTACTTTACAACATATGAAGTAAGCACTAGTGAAGATATCGGTCAGAACTTTGCACAAATACTACGTTTATAGTGTGGCAGCCCCATTCTAAAAATCGTCAAAATCGGACCATAGGTTTTCAAGGCCCTATCTATCGAACATGAGGATCTCGGTGCTTCTAAAATAATATTAGGGGTTCCAACTTTCAATGGACTTTATATAATATATATGACGAATATGTGGGTCAAATTGTGTATTATTAATATAAATAAAGTTAAATAAATAAATTGCGGGAGTATAAAATGTTCTGTTACACCCGAACTTAGACCTTCCTTACTTGTTTTAAATAAAAAACAAAAACCAAAAAATAAACAAAAAAAAATTAAAAATTTAAAAAACTCAAAAAAATTAAAGAAAATATTAAAAAATAAAAAAAAAACAAAAAGGGATTATATGTCTGCTACGTCCACGTCGTTAATCCTGGGTTACGCTAAATGCAGAGAATAAAAGTGCATAAATCAATGATTTTTCATCATGTTCTGAGTTGGTTTTTTATTTGTAGCTCTTACAAAAATATTTTAAAAGAAGCATTTCTGACAATAAAATTTTTATATACCAAACTATCCCCGAATGGTATTACTAATAAAGAAGATCAAGAAGCAATAATTGAACAAACCCATAACAGAGCGCATAGAAATTACAGGGAAATTTTGGCCAAATAAGACAACAATATTATTGGCCTTTAATGATAAAGCAATTCGAAAAATATGCGAAAAATTGTTGCATGTGTAACACAAATAAATATGAAAGGCACCAAAAAAAAATTCCAATAGGGGAAGCACCTATACCACAAAAAGAGGAAGAACAGACATTTTTTTGGCACAAAAACTAAAACTCGTTCATTGATTCTTATCCAACATTTTTAACAATAAAATATATTGAAGATAAATAGAAGAAAAAATTTTAGAACTTTTACAGTCATTCTTAGATGTAATAAGTATAGTTATCGACACTGAACCAGGTTTAATTACAATTCAATTGAAATCCTTAATGGAACGATTATATACAAATTTATTACTGTACACCACGCCACAGTACTAGTAATGGACAAATAGAAAGGGTTCGTTCGACATTAATAGAGATTTGAAGATATTTAAAACAGGAATATAGTTTAACTAGCAGACCCGGCCACACGTTTTTGTGGCTAAGGTATACATTAAATTAAGTTGGTCCAATCTTGGCTTCGGCGACGATATTGATTACTCGAGGTTAATTTATGTTACGCAGCATGATGACAACTCACACTACTTTTAATTGCAAAGTGAGTGAAATTCTAAACTAAGATCATCGATATCTTTTTTTACCACCAATATAGGTCATTCAATCAGTAATTTATGGTTATCATATTGAGGTTTCATTTCAGGAAAACTTCTCTTTCGATTCAATGAAGTGACAGAAATCTGTTGGAAATGCTATTAATCCATCGATATGTGAACTGCGACCCTACCATTTCCAACTGCTTCTACAATCGCAATTTGATATTGTTGCAAAAACACTCATATGAGGCATTCTCTGGAAAAAAATCCACTTGAAAAAAAGTTATTTATTTTCTTTGGCAATGATATATCTTATAGTATATGTAAAACCTAAAATATGGTGTTAGTTCTGTGTAACGCGGGGTTGCCATACTGTAAGGGGCCAAAGTTTTTTGCAAAAAAATTTTCGAACCGCCATAACTTTAAAACTAATGAACAGTTTTTAAAACACCATGTGACTTTTTGTACAGAATTTCTCAAACTTTAAAACTGTGTATCGTAAAAATTTTTAAAATTAATATTTCATAGCAAAAAATGAAATTTTTTTTCTTTTAATTTTTAACCCTTTAGAAATATCGAAAATATCTTAAAATATTCCTTATTTCATCACCTTTTTACCACCCAAAGGGAATTTTGGGACAGCAATATTTGTAAGAGCTACAAATAAAAAACCAACTCAGAACATGATGAAAAGTCATTGATTTATGCACTATTATTCTCTGCATTTAGCGTAACCCAGGATTAACGACGTGGACGTAGCAGACATTTAATCCCTTTTTTTTTTTTAAATTTTTAATATTTATACTCTCGCAACAAATGTTGCTAAAGAGAGTATTATAGTTTTGTTCACATAACGGTTGTTTGTAACACCCAAAACTAAACGAGTTAGATATAGGGTTATATATACCAAAGTGATCAGGGTGAAGAATGGAGTTCAAATCCGAATGTCTGTCTGTCCGTCCGTCCGTCCGTCTGTGCAAGCTGCTACTTGAGTTAAAATTAAGATATCTTGATAAAACTTGGCACACTTATTTCTTGGCACCATAGGAAGGTTGCTCTCGAAAATAAGAAAAATCGGACCACTGCCACGCCCACAAAATTGCGAAACCCGAAAACACATAAAGTGCCATAACTAAGCCATAAATAAAGCTATGAAAATAACATTTGGTATGAAGGATCACACTATGAAGGGGCATATTTGGATGTAATTTTTTTGGGGAAGTGGGCGTGGCCCCGCTCCCTACTAAGTTTTTCGTACATATCTCGCAAACCAATAGAGCTATATAAACCAAACTTTCCGCAGTCGTTTTTTTTTAGCAACTTCCTAATACAGTCCAAAAATTAAAGAAATCGGATCATAACCACGCCCACCTCCCATACAAAGGTTATGTTGAAAACTACTAAAAGTGGGTTAACTCAATAACGAAAAACGTCAGAAACACTAAATTTCACATCGAGAAATCGCAGATGGAAGCTGCACTCCGATTTTTTTAGAAAATGGAAAATGGGCTTGGACATTACAATTTTAATTACAATTCTATTGAAATCCTTAATGGAACGATTATATACAAATTTATTACTGTACACCACGCCACAGTACTAGTAATGGACAAATAGAAAGGGTTCATTCGACATTAATAGAGATTTGAAGATATTTAAAACAGGAATATAGTTTAACTAGCAGACCCGGCCACACGTTTTTGTGGCTAAGGTATACATTAAATTAAGTTGGTCCAATCTTAGCTTCGGCGACGATATTGATTACTCGAGGTTGATTTATGTTACGCAGCATGATGACAACTCACACTACTTTTAATTGCAAAGTGAGTGAAATTCTAAATTAAGATCATCGATATCTTTTTTTTACCGCCAATATAGGTCATTCAATCAGTAATTTATGGTTATCATATTGAGGTTTCATTTCAGGAAAACTTCTCTTTCGAGTCAATGAAGTGACAGAAATCTGTTGGAAATGCTATTAATCCATCGAGATGTCAACTGCGACCCTACCATTTCCAACTGCTTCTACAATCGCAATTTGATATTGTTGCAAAAACACTCATATGAGGCATTCTCTGGAAAAAAAGCCACTTGAAAAAAAAGTTCTTTATTTTCTTTGGCAATGATATATCTTATAGTATATGTAAAACCTAAAATATGGTGTTAGTTCTGTGTAACGCGGGGTTTCCATACTGTAAGGGGCCAAAGTTTTTTGCAAAAAAATTTTCGAACCGCCATAACTTTAAAACTAATGAACAGATTTTAAAACACCATGTGACTTTTTGTACAGAATTTCTCAATCTTTAAAACTGTGTATCGTAAAAATTTTTAAAATTAATATTTCATAGCAAAAAATGAAAATTTTTTTTCTTTTAATTTTTAACCCTTTAGAAATATCGAAAATATCTTAAAATATTCCTTATTTCATCACCTTTTTACCACCCAAAGGGAGTTTTGGGACAGCAATATTTGTAAGAGCTACAAATAAAAAACCAACTCAGAACATGATGAAAAATCATTGATTTATGCACTTTTATTCTCTGCATTTAGCGTAACACAGGATTAACGACGTGGACGTAGCAGACATATAATCCCTTTTTGTTTTTTTTTTTTTATTTTTTAATATTTTTTTTAATTTTTTTGAATTTTTTAAATTTTTAATTTTTTTTTGTTTTTTTTTTGGTTTTTGTTTTTTATTTAAAACAAGTAAGGAAGGTCTAAGTTCGGGTGTAACAGAACATTTTATACTCCCGCAATTTATTTATTTAACTTTATTTATATTAATAATACACAATTTGACCCACATATTCGTGATATATAGTGCATAAAGTCCATTGAAAGTTTGAAACCATAATATTAGGTTAGAAGCACCAAGGTCCTCGTGTTCGATATATGGGGCCTTAAACACCTATGGTCCGATTTCGGCGATTTTTGGAATGGGGCTGCCACACTATAAACATAGTATTCGTTCAAAGCTCTGCACCGATATCTTCACTAGTGGTTACTTTATATATTGTAAAGTAAACGATTCAGATAGTCTTCAAAGTTCTGGTATATAGGAAGTAGGCGCGGTTGTGAAACGATTTGGCCTATTTTCACAACATATCATTGGTTCCTGAGATATGGCTTTTGACCCATAACTGGGCGACGCCACGCCCATTTTCCATTTTGTAAAAAAATCTGAGTGCAGCTTCCATCTGCCATTTCTTATGTGAAATTTAGTGTTTCTGACGTTTTCTGTTAGTGAGTTAACGCACTTTTAGTAATTTTCAACCTAACTTTTGTATGGGAGGGGGGACTGGTTATTATCCGATTTCTGTCATTTTTGGACAGTATAAGGAAATGGCTGAAAAAAACGACTTCAGAAAGTTTGGTTTATATAGCTCTATTGGTTTGCGAGATATACACAAAAAACCGATTTGGGGCGGGGCCACGCCCACTTCCCCAAAAAAATTACATCCAAATATGCCCCTTCATAGTGCGATCCTTCATACTAAATTTTATTTCCATAGCTTTATTTATGGCTTAGTTAAGGCACTTTATGTGTTTTCGGTTTTCGCCATTTTGTGGGCGTGGCAGTGGCAGTATCTCAAACTTTAAAACTGTATATCGAAATTGAGAAAAATCGGACCACTGCCACGCCCACAAAATGGCGAAAACCGAAAAGACATAAAGTGCCATAACTAAGCCATAAATAAAGCGATGGAAATAAAATTTGGTATGAATGGGCATATTTGGATGTAATTTTTTTGGGGTGGTGGGCGTGGCCCCGCCCCCAAACAGGTTTTTTGTACATATCTCGGAAGCCAATAGAGCTATATAAACCAAACTTTCTGCAGTCGTTTTTTAGCCACTTCTTAATATAATCCAAAAATTAAAGAAATCGTATTATAACCACGCCCACCTCTCATACAAAGGTTTGGTTGAAAATTACTAAAAGTGGGTTAACTCACTAACGAAAAACGTCAGAAACACTAAATTTTAGATAAGAAATGGCAGATGGAAGCTGCACTCAGATTTTTTTACAAAATGGAAAATGGGCGTGGCGTCGCCCACTTATGGGTCAAAAACCATATCTCAGGAACTACTCGACCGATTTCAATGAAACTTGGTTTGTAATAGTTTCTTTACATCCCAATGATATGTTGTGAAAATAGACCAAATCGCTTCACAACCACGTCTACATCCTATATACCAGAACTTTGCACAAATACTATATTTATAGTGTGGCAGCCCCATTCTAAAAATCGCCGAAATCGGACCATAGGTTTTTAAGGCCTCATGTATCGAACACGAGGACCTCGGTGCTTCTAACCTAATATTATGGTTTCCAACTTTCAATGGACTTTTTACAATATATATGACGAATATGTGGGTCAAATTGTGTATTATATAATTTAAATAAAGTTAAATAAATAAGTTGCGAGAGTATAAAATGTTCGGTTATACCCGAACTTAGCCCTACCTTACTTGTTTTATATAAAATAATGTTTTTTGTAGATAATGATAAGTTCTACAAAATTGTAGTACATCACTTTGTTATATCTTCAATCGTTTTCGCAGCATTCTCGATTATAGGAAGTTTTTCGGTATTTTTTTACATTATCGGAGTTTTGGTAAGGAACCCTATTTTTAACTAAATATAGCCTATGTCGCTCAGGGATAGTATAGCTTTCCAACGGTGAAAGAATCGGTACAGTAGTTTCGGAGCCTATTCGAGGCAAACAAACAAAAAATCAAACCTTTCCTCTTTATAATATTAGTATAGATTAGTAACTTTGAAGACATTATTAGGGCGGCTCAACAATATAGTAATACAATACACTCAGTAACAGGTAAACAACTTTTTAATGTGTACTTTGCTCTACAAAACTATTTTTCTCTCGTTGATCAGCGTTACGCTCTGCCTCGGTCAACTTCCACTCTGTTCTAACTGTGTGATTTTGTAAGAAAATGTATGCGCACAGCTTTGAAGCTTATTTCTAGCATTCATCGGCGTTGCGCTCGGCTCGGCTTTGAGCGTCCACTCTGCAGGTACCCTAAGTCAACATCTGTCGATATGCGATATTTAGCTTAAAATCGACTTTATTCAGTCTTAAATTTATACCAATCAGTATGTTTATTAGATAAAGAAGATGTGCCGGACGAAATTACTGGTTTTTCACATAGGGTTAGTAACACTGGTGAATGATCAGAGCTTAAATCTGAGCTATCTTCAATACGTAAATTGATTTTCGATACTTTGTTGATGACAAAATTGTCAAGAAGATATATATAAAACTAATGAAGAAATAATATTAATTGACAATTCAAGTATGGACTTTGAAATACAAATAATAGAAACATTATTAAGACAATTAAAAATCGAAAATAGCAGTCGAAAAAGAGGCCTTAATCAATTAGGTACAGTATGGAAATGGATTTCAGGTACACCAGACCATGATGATTTTATGAAAATAACAAAGTAAATGATCTAATTGAAAATAATAATCAACAATTAACTAACTCACAAATATTTAAAACAATTGGGGAATTAACAGAAATAATAAAACAATTACAAGGCAGCTCGAACGAAAAAACTATTATTAAGACAAAGAAATTAACTAATAATTACTGAACTTGAAAACACAATACAAACAATTACAATATCAAAACTGGGAATTTTGAAACCCTTAATTTTAGATATGGCAGTAATCAATGAAAAAATTTGCGTAACAATATCAGATCATATTGATGTTTCAGAACTTAAAATTGCACAGAAAAATAACCTAATAGTTGCAACAAAAACTTTGAAAAATTTTTCAGATTTTCATCAAGTAAGACATTTTTTGGTATTCTGTGACAATTTTGATAAAATAAAAAGCTTTAGTACGCATAGCTTTTCCCCACACGTGTCGGAAATAAAATAATGTAAACAGAAACAGCTGATTTCTGCCCAATTATGTATATTGAATTGATTTTTTTTAATTATTCCATAACGTAAGTTTTCACAAGCATTTCAATATTTGTTGCAAAAAAGTTAATAATTAAACTTCAATTTCACAATAAATTCTTTGTTCTTGGTCTAGACGTGAAGTTTCTGAGAGTCGCCAAATATTTCATGCTCCGAATCTGGCCCTATTTTTTATGCAAAATATCTTTATTTGGATGAGTGTTTTTTTTAACCGAGAATTCATTGTGGCTTCGTTGATAAGTTTGGTTTACGATTGACCGATTATCTGTCCGATTCTGATGTCGAGATATCGACTGAAGCTTCCCAGACCTGATGCAAAGTATTTGGTTTGATTTTACAACCCCATTGACTCTATATAGATGATAAGGTTATACCGCATTTACTCGGTCGCCAGAGCCTCGTTAACCTCCCTAACCAAATAGGGAGTGCCGCGCGTAAATGATATTGATTGATAATCTGATGGAAGAGGCTATATATTCGCTTTATTGACTAAACTGTAATCGCATGCAATATATAGAAAAAATTTCGTCAAAGTTAACCTCATTATCTTAATTTTTGTATACAAAAAAGGGAAAAATAAACTTCTTAATATAGAAACGGCTCAATAAGCGAGCCATCAACATGTTCATATTTTTCCTCTTTGTATAAAATAACGACAAAAGTAAAATATCTCCATTACAACAAATACCACAACGAAATATTTTATTTGTCAAGAGCATTTTACTTCTTAATAATTTATAAAGAAAAAAACTTTTTATTTTAGACACAGAATACGAAATGCTTGATAAAGTTAAAATTTTTATAAATTAGAAATTTGTTGAATTTGTAATGTGCACAGAATAGGGCTGTAAATATCCAAAAATACAAAACATTTGTAAACTCTTTAAAGCCATACCCGTATCACAAAAAGATAGACAATTACTAATCGAAAATGAAATAATAAAATGCGAAAACAAATTTTATCCAGTTCAATTTTGTCAAAAAGAGTTAAATAATGCATTTTGTATGATGAAAAGAAATAATACTTGTTTATCAGACATGTTAAATAATGGACATGCTAATTGTATGGATGGGGATGGGGTCATATGTAGAAGTTCACGCAAGTGAGGAAAGTTTCTGATTGCCATTCACTTGGGAGTGGCCAGGAACGATTCTTTTGCATATGACTCAAGCAGCTCACGACTTCCGGTTTTAGACCAAGTATCCCCTGGGTAGCTAACAGACATCCGTTTGGAGGCGAGCTAAAGTGAGAAGGCGAAGCCCGCTTGTGCGGTTGTGCGTAGGGCTTGGGACCCACCACATAAAAACGAATAACCAGTGAATAAGAAACACAGGCCTCGGATGAGAAACCCCCCTTTTGATGACGACCACGGCAAACGTATAAAGGACTATGATTTGAGGGCATGCACCTGGAATGTCCGGACTCTTAATTGGGAAGGTGCCTCTGCCCAGCTGGTTGATGTCCTCATACAACTAAAGGCTGACATCACCGCCGTCCAAGAAGTGCGATGGACGGGACAAGGACGGAAGAAGGTGGGTCCTTGTGACATCTACTACAGCGGCCATATAAAGGAGCGCAAATTCGGTGTTGGATTTGTGGTGGGAGAGAGACTACGTCGCCGAGTCCTGGCATTCACCCCGGTGGATGAACGTCTTGCCACAATCCGCATCAAAGCGAGGTTCTTCAACATATCGCTGATTTGCGCCCACGCCCCAACGGAAGAGAAGGACGATGCGACCAAAGATGCTTTCTATGAGCGCCTAGAACGCATCTATGAGCGCTGCCCCCGCCACGATGTCAAAATCGTGCTTGGCGATTTTAACGCCAGGGTGGGTAAAGAAGGTGTCTTTGGCACAACAGTCGGAAAATTCAGCCTCCATGACGAAACATCGCCAAACGGCCTGAGGCTGATCGACTTCGCTGGGGCCCGAAATATGGTTGTCTGTAGTACCAGATTCCAGCATAAAAAAATTCATCAAGCAACGTGGCTGTCCCCTGATCGAAACACGCGCAATCAAATCGATCACGTTGTGATAGACGGAAGACATGTCTCCAGTGTTTTAGACGTGCGTACGCTCCGAGGACCAAACATTGACTCGGACCATTATCTAGTAGCAGCAAAGATACGCACTCGCCTCTGTGCAGCAAAGAACGCCCGTCAACAAACACAAGGAAGGTTCGACGTCGAAAAGCTGCAATCACAACCGACAGCCGAACGATTTTCTACTCGACTTGCACTCCTGCTCTCTGAGAGCACTCATCAGCATCTCGATATAAGGGAGCTGTGGAACGGCATCTCAAACTCATTGCATACCGCTGCAGCCGAAACAATTGGTCTCCGGCAACGCCAAAAAACCAGTTGGTACGATGAGAATTGTCGTTCCGCAGTGGAGAGAAAACAGACTGCCTACCTCGCAACGTTGCGATCGACCACAACACGTACGGGGTGGGATAGATATCGAGAACTGAAGAGGGAAGCGAGACGCATTTGCAGACGTAAAAAGAAAGAGGCCGAAATGCGTGAGTATGAAAAGCTTGAAAAGCTGGCCGACATGGGTAATGCTCGAAAATTTTATGAAAAGATGAGGCGATTAACAGAAGGTTTCAAGACCGGAGCATTATCATGTAGGGACCGAGAAGGTAATCTGGTAACGGATGTCCAGAGCACACTGGGATTATGGAGGGATCACTTCTCCGACCTGCTCAATGGCAGTGAAAGTACAACACCAGGAGATGGCGAACCCGATTCCCCAATCGATGACGATGGAATAGATGTTCCATTACCCGACCATGAAGAAATTCGAATAGCAATTACCCGCTTGAAGAACAACAAAGCGGCGGGGGCCGATGGATTACCGGCCGAGCTATTCAAATACGGCGGCGAAGAACTGATAAGGTGCATGCATCAGCTTCTTTGTAGAATATGGTCGGAAGAAAGCATGCCTGACGATTGGAATCTTAGTGTGCTCTGCCCAATCCATAAGAAGGGAGACCCCACAATCTGCGCCAACTACCGTGGTATAAGTCTCCTCAATATCGCATATAAGGTTTTGTCGAGCGTATTGTGTGAAAGACTAAAGCCCACCGTCAACGAACTGATTGGACCTTATCAGTGTGGCTTTAGACCTGGAAAATCTACAATGGACCAGATATTCACCATGCGCCAAATCTTGGAAAAGACCCGAGAGAGAAGAATCGATACCCACCATCTTTTTATCGATTTTAAAGCTGCCTTCGATAGCACGAAAAGGAGCTGCCTTTATGCCGCGATGTCTGAATTTGGTATCCCTGCAAAACTAATACGGCTATGTAAGCTGACGTTGAGCAACACCAAAAGCTCCGTCAGGATCGGGAAGGACCTCTCCGAGCCGTTCGATACCAAACGAGGCTTCAGACAGGGTGACTCACTATCGTGCGACTTCTTCAATCTATTGCTGGAAAAAATATTACGAGCTGCAGAACTAAATAGAGAGGGTACAATCTTCTACAAGAGTGTACAGCTCCTGGCGTATGCCGATGATATTGATATCATCGGAAGCAACAACCGCGCCGTTTGTTCTGCGTTTTCCAGACTAGATAAAGAAGCGAAGCGTATGGGTCTGGTGGTGAATGAGGACAAGACGAAATATCTCCTGTCATCAAACAAACAGTCAGCGCACTCGCGTCTTGGCTCCCACGTCACTGTTGACAGTCATAACTTTGAAGTTGTAGATAATTTCGCTTATCTGGGAACCAGCATTAACTGCCTTGAAATCCAACGCAGAATCACTCTTGCCAACAGGTGCTACTTTGGACTAAGTAGGCAATTGAAAAGTAAAGTCCTCTATCGACGAACCAAAAGCAAACTCTATAAGTCGCTCATTATTCCCGTCCTGATGTATGGCGCTGAAGCGTGGACGATGACAACATCCGATGAGACTACTCTTGGGGTTTTCGAGAGAAAGGTTTTGCGCAAGATTTATGGTCCTCTAAACATTGGCAACGGCGAATACCGCAGACGATGGAACGATGAGCTGTACGATTTATACGACGACATTGACATAGTTCAGCGAATAAAAAGACAGCGGCTACGCTGGCTAGGTCATGTTGTACGGATGGAATAAAACACTCCAGCTCTGAAAGTATTCGATGCAGTACCCGCTGGAGGAAGCCGCGGAAGAGGACGACCTCCACTCCGGTGGAAAGACCAAGTGCAAAGTGACCTGGCTTCACTTGGTGTTTCCAGTTGGCGCCAAAAAGCAAAAAGGAGGAATGAGTGGCGCGCTCTGGTGGATTCGGCTATAATCGCTTAAAGCGGTTCCTACGCCAAATATATATATATATATATAATTGTACTAAGATTAATAATAATAAAGTAATAAATATTGTAAAAGACGGCGCGATAATAGTTTCGGAAAAACATACTGTTAATATTCATACAATAGAAGGAGTATATTTGACAACTATTGAAGACAATGTAATAATAGATGATATAAAATATGAAAATCCTACGGGAAAAAAATTTTAACTATATTAAAGAAGCCAATTCTTGAAAAAGAATATATTGAAACAACAAATATTGATTTAAGAATGGAAAACACTAATATGCTATCCCCAATAAAAAAGGAAATAAAAAGAAATCCTATTTGGTGGACATTTAGTACTTTATTATTGATAATCATAATAGGATATTTATTACCATATATTATATTAAATATCAAAATTAAAAAATCAAAGGAAAAATAGGAAATGTTAATAAAATTATCAACACAAATTGAAAACTTACTGAATATATAAGTTAATTTTATTCTTATTTAAAAGAATAAAATAAAAAACAAGTAAGGAAGGGCTAAGTTCGGGTGTAACCGAACATTTTATACTCTCGCAATTTATTTATTTGACTTTATTTATATTATGTAATACACAATTTGACCCACATATTCGTCATATATATTGTAACGGGTGATTTTTTTGAGGTTAGGATTTTCATGCATTAGTATTTGACAGATCACGTGGGATTTCAGACATGGTGTCAAAGAGAAAGATGCTCAGTATGCTTTGACATTTCATCATGAATAGACTTACTAACGAGCAACGCTTGCAAATCATTGAATTTTATTACCAAAATCAGTGTTCGGTTCGAAATGTGTTTCGCGCTTTACGTCCGATTTATGGTCTACATAATCGACCAAGTGAGCAAACAATTAATGCGATTGTGACCAAGTTTCGCACTCAGTTTACTTTATTGGACATTAAACCAACCACACGAATGCGTACAGTGCGTACAGAAGAGAATATTGCGTCTGTTTCTGAGAGTGTGGCTGAAGACCGTGAAATGTCGATTCGTCGCCGTTCGCAGCAATTGGGTTTGTGTTATTCGACCACATGGAAGATTTTACGCAAAGATCTTGGTGTAAAACCGTATAAAATACAGCTCGTGCAAGAACTGAAGCCGAACGATCTGCCACAACGTCGAATTTTCAGTGAATGGGCCCTAGAAAAGTTGGCAGAAAATCCGCTTTTTTATCGACAAATTTTGTTCAGCGATGAGGCTCATTTCTGGTTGAATGGCTACGTAAATAAGCAAAATTGCCGCATTTGGGGTGAAGAGCAACCAGAAGCCGTTCAAGAACTGCCCATGCATCCCGAAAAATGCACTGTTTGGTGTGGTTTGTACGCTGGTGGAATCATTGGACCGTATTTTTTCAAAGATGCTGTTGGACGCAACGTTACGGTGAATGGCGATCGCTATCGTTCGATGCTAACAAACTTTTTGTTGCCAAAAATGGAAGAACTGAACTTGGTTGACATGTGGTTTCAACAAGATGGCGCTACATGCCACACAGCTCGCGATTCTATGGCCATTTTGAGGGAAAACTTCGGAGAACAATTCATCTCAAGAAATGGACCCGTAAGTTGGCCACCAAGATCATGCGATTTAACGCCTTTAGACTATTTTTTGTGGGGCTACGTCAAGTCTAAAGTCTACAGAAATAAGCCAGCAACTATTCCAGCTTTGGAAGACAACATTTCCGAAGAAATTCGGGCTATTCCGGCCGAAATGCTCGAAAAAGTTGCCCAAAATTGGACTTTCCGAATGGACCACCTAAGACGCAGCCGCGGTCAACATTTAAATGAAATTATCTTCAAAAAGTAAATGTCATGAACCAATCTAACGTTTCAAATAAAGAACCGATGAGATTTTGCAAATTTTATGCGTTTTTTTTTTTAAAAAGTTATCAAGCTCTTAAAAAATCACCCTTTATAAAGTCCATTGAAAGTTGGAAACCATAATATTAGACTAGAAGCACCGAGGTCCCCGTGTTCGATATATGGGGCCTTAAAACCCTATGGTCCGATTTCGGCGATTTTTAGAATGGGGCTGCCACACTATAAACATAGTATTTGTGCAAAGTTCTGCACCGATATCTTCACTAGTGCTTACTTTATATATTGTAATGTAAACGATTCAGATCCACTTCAAAGTTCTGGTATATAGGAAGTAGCCTTTGTATGGGAGGTGGGCGTGGTTATTATCCGATTTTTCATTTCATTTCTTTCATTTTTGGACTGTACTAAGAAGTGGCTAAACAAAACGACTGCAGAAAGTTTGGTTTATATAGCTCTATTGGTTTCCGAGATATGTACAAAAAACCAATTTGAAGGCGGGACCACGCCCACCTCCCCAAAAAAATTACATCCAAATGTGCCCCTCCCTAATGGGATCCTATGTTCCAAATTTAATTTTCATAACTATGTTTAAACTATTTTGTGGGCGTGGCAGTGGACCGATTTTGCCCATTTTCGAAAGCAACCTCCTCAGGGTGCCAAGGAACATGAGTTCCAAGTTTCATTAAGATATCTTAATTTTTACTCAAGTTATCGCTTGCACGGACAGACGGACGGTCAGACATCCGGATTTCAAATCCACTCGTCATCCTGATCATTTATGTATATATAACCCCATATCTAACTCTTATATTTCTTGGTGACACAAACAACCGTTATGTGAAAAAAACTATTATACTCTGTGCAACAGGTTGAGAGAGTATAAAATAATTATAACACGAAAATGGGTGTTTTTAATCTTTAATTTTTTTATGACCATTTCCACTGACTATTCATAACTACAACTAAATTAAGACTATTTGTTACTACTACTAAATTATAACTATTTAATTATATTAAACCTAGCCCTATATAAACGTGCGACGCTGCTGATCAATTCGGTGTGCGCGTTTCTTGATTCGCTGGCTTATTTCCGTGCTAGTTTTTTAGGCTGGGCTTGCATTTTTTGTTATTACGAAATATTAATTGCAGAGCTTGCATTTCGTTAATTGTTTCATTCTTTTAGGAAATAAATTGCAAAGCTTGCTTTATTTAATATTTCATTCTTTAACTTATATATTATAACACCTAAGCTCTGCACTTCCTAGAATGTAAGATGAAGCTCTGTATCCAGGCTTAAGAAAATAACTGTATAAAAGAACAATCAATAAAGAAATTCAGTTTAGTTATTACGACTCACTAGAATCGCGCGAGTCGTGTTCTTTTTAAAAACCCACCCATATAACAATAAAAAATAATTTTCATCCCCACACCATTACATGCTCTCTACCATGTTTTACGGTAATACGTAGATTTTGCGGTTGTAGCTCAGCAATTGGTTTTGTCCATACATATCTATTTCTATCCGATATAAAGAGGTTGAAATTACTCTCATCTGCAAAAATTCAACTGTTCGTTTGCAACCTTCAACATTGCACTTCGAGTTTTTGCATTGATGTGGTTTATTTCGGGCTGTGCGGTCATTTAAATCAGCTTTTCTGAGCATTATTCTTGTGGTTTTGGGATGACTGTTCTTTCCAAGGATTTTTTCCATTTCGTTGCTTAAACCTGCAGCACTTAAATGGGGATATTCTCGTATTTTCCGTGCTATCCAACGGGAGTCACATTCGTTAAATGTTTTATTATGAGTCGATTTATTTTATTTGCGACACGATTTTCAATAACATAGCATTAAATGATATGCCGAATAGTTCCTTGAATCAGTTTCGTCATTTACGCGACGTTGCGTTGACTTTTTCCGTCTTTATAATTCTTAGGATTAACTCGCACACTTCAATACTGCGTTTGCGGCCTATTTTAAAATATCCTTTACAAATGACAATACCAAAATGTCAAAACTTTTAAATATCATTCCAGGATAGCTCACATTTCTCAGTACTAGTGGTCGGGCCACGCATTGCTGTGGATAAGGTATATGTATGTTAAATTCTATTCTGATTAACTATTTGATAAAGTGAAATTAATTGTATAACTTAAATTGTAGCTTTGTTATATCCCTGTTTGTTTAATTACTATTATTTAGTTGTTGCACAGGTCCGATTTTGGCCATCAAGAATACCAACCTTCTCATAGTATCAATGTTTAAGTTTTAGCTAAATTTTATTAGGATATCCAGATCAAATTATCTTTTGACCAAACGGCCGACCGGAAAGACGGATGTTGAGCTGTGACCACGACCATTTACCTAAAATTGTGTAAATCCTAATGTCCTTCCGTGCTGTGAATATCTGTTCCAAACGACTATTTTTATACTCTCGCAACAAGTGTTGCTAAAGAGAGTATTATAGTTTTGTTCACATAACGGTTGTTTGTAACACCCAAAACTAAACGAGTTAGATATAGGGTTATATATACCAAAGTGATCAGGGTGAAGAGTGGAGTTCAAATACGAATGTCTGTCTGTCCGTCCGTCCATCCATCCGTCTGGGCAAGCTGTAACTTGAGTAAAAATTAAGATATCTTGATGAAACTTGGCACACTTGTTTCTTAGCACCATAGGAAGGTTGCCGAAAACACATAAAGTGCGATAACTAAGCCATAAATAAAGCTATGGAAATAAAATTTGGTATGAAGGATCGGACTATGAAGAAGCATATTTGGATGTAATTTTTTTGGGGAACTGGACGTGGCCCCGCCCCAAAATAGGTTTTTTGTATATATTTCGCAAACCAATAGAGTAATATAAACCAAACTTTCTGCAGTCGTTTTTTTAGCCATTTCCTTATACAGTCCAAAAATGACAGAAATCGGATAATAACCACGCCCCCCTCCCATACAAAGGTTAGGTTGAAAATTACTAAAAGTGCATTAGCTCACTAACCAAAAACGTCAGAAACACTAAATTTCACATAGGAAATGGTAGACTCAGATTTTACTACAAAATGGAAAATGGGCGTGGCGTCGCCCACTTATGGGTCAAAAACCATATCTCAGGAACTACTCGACCGATTTCAATGAAACTTGGTTTGTAATAGTTTCCTTACATCCCAATAATATGTTGTGAAAATAGGCCAAATCGCTTCACAACCACGCCTATTTCCTATATACCAGAACTTTGAAGACAATCTGAACCGTTTACTTTACAATATATAAAGTAAGTACTAGTGAAGATATCGGTGCAGAACTTTGCACAAATACTATGTTAATAGTGTGGCAGCCCCATTCTAAAAATCGCCGAAATCGGACCATAGGTTTTTAAGGCCCCATATATCGAACACCAGGATCTCGGTGCTTCTAACCTAATTTTATGGTTTACAACTTTCAATGGACTTTATACAATATATATGACGAATATGTGGGTCAAATTGTGTATTATATAATATAAATAAAGTTAAATAAATAAATTGCGAGAGTATAAAATGTTCGGTTACACCCGAACTTAGCCCTTCCTTACTTGTTTTTCTTATTTTTATACTCTCGCAACAAAAGTTGCTACGAGAGTATTATAGTTTTGTTCACATAACGGTTGTTTGTAACACCTAAAACTAAAAGAGTTAGATATAGAGTCATTTATACCAAAGTGATCAGGGTGACGAGTAGATTTGAAATCCGGATGTCTGTCCGTCCGTCTGTCCATCTGTGCAAGCTGTAACTTGAGTAAAAGTTAAAATATCTTGACGAAACCTGGCACAAATATTCCTTGCCACCACAAAATGGCACCCCGAAAACTAAAAACACATAAAGTGTCAATACTAAGCCATAAATGAAGTTATAAAAATAAAATTTGGAATAAAGGATTGCACTAGGAGGGGGCATATTTGGATGTAATTTATTTGGGGAAGTGGGCGTGGCCCCACCCACAAATCGGTTATTAGTATTTAACTCGCAAACCAATAAAGCTATATAAACCAAACTTTCTGCAGTCGGTTCTCTTACGTACCCCACCACACACCATGAAAATAGTTGAAATCGGATAATAACCACGCCCACCTCCCATACAAAGGTTAGGTTGAAAATTACTAAAAGTGATTAACTCACTAACGAAAAACGTCAGAAACACTAAATTTTGCAGAAGAAATAGCAGAAGGGAGCTGTACTCAGATTTTTTTACAAAATGGAAAATGAGCGTGGCATCGCCCACTTATGGGTCAAAAACCATATCTCAGGAACTACTCGACCGATTCGAATGAAATTCGGTATATAATATTTTCTTGATACCCTGATAACATGGACAAAAAATGGGCGAAATCGGTTTACAACTACGACTACATTCCTTGTAACTCAATTTTGAATTCCATCTTATTCCCTCACTTTATAATGTAAACATAAGGAACCAATGAAGATAGCGGAATAAAACTTTACACAAATAGTGCATATCATCTCTGGCTTCACTTGTGAAAAAATTGTCGAAAACGGACTATAACTTTTCAAGGCCCCAGATATCGAACATGTTGAACTCAGCGCCTAAGGGTAAATTTTAACAGAAAATTTGGGTAAATCTCTCAGATAATTTAATGTAATTCATAGGAAATATAGTGTTCTGTTAAAAAAATTATTAAAATTGGGTCATAACATCTCCATATACCTAATTATTGGTATATATGTAATGGTTAATATTAGAATTACCTCAGCCCTCATATAGTAGATATTAAGATTTTCGTTATTCTATTAAACTTTATGCCGAATTTATGGGTTAATTTGTATGTTATCTTAATAAAATTTCTTCAATAAATTGTGAGAGTATAAAATGTTCGGTTCTACCCGAACTTAGCCTTTCCTTACTTGTTTTTTTTTTAATTTTTTGCATTTGTCCGGTTTTTGCCTATCTACAATACACTCTGATATTGCTTGTTGTAATGTTTGCGAAATTTTATTAAGGTATATAGATTTCAATTCAAATTATCGCTTGACCGAATGGGCAAGCGGATAAACATTGCCATTAAAATTTAAAATATAAACTATCCTATCTTTTAAGTTGGGCCAAACAGCAGACATGTGCAAAATTTCATTAAAATCGGTTCTAATCGTTTGACATGTTCTGTAAATCGTTCCGTTATTGCTTTTTTCGAACATCATCAAATCGTTTTGTCGCCCTGTTCTGCTTTTCGGAATCGTTACAAATTTCCGATTTCATATTAGGCAAGATAAATGATAGCGATTTTGAATCCAACTTAAATTTTTGTTTAAGAAACATTTATTAAAATGTACGTATTTAATAAAAAAAACTAAAAATAATATCATTATATAAAACTAAGCAACCCAACAAACACTTGAGTCGAAATTCTCAAACGTTAGAGAAAATATTAATTTTCAATTTGAAATCATCATTTATTAAATTTGAAAGACAACATTTTCTCAAAGGCTACCCTGCAGACAGGTACCGGCGAATTCTTCGGTGAAATGCCAGGGAGCGGTACTAGCAGTTTCAATGAAAGTTTCTATGCCATTCTTAAGGGAGAATTGTCAAAAGTACCCGAAACTATTGTGTACGAGTGATCGTTCATCTCTTTCTTGCACATTACATTCATCATTTAGCAATTTATATATACCTCTTGCACGATTATGTGAATGATCTTGGTACAATCACGGATGAAAGACCCAAAACTCCGAACCAAAACTACATGTGCACTTTCAGTACTGTTCTTGGTACTATTACAGATGAAAGACCCAAAACTGCGAACCAAAACTCCAGGTGCACTTTCAGTACTGCGATCACAAAAGCCCAGAAACTATACCCGATATTTTCGGTTAGTTCTACCAAAATCCCAAATGAGAATTTAATAACAAAATCATTAATTATATTACATATTTATTAAAAATATTATGCCATTTAGGTGTTTATTATTATATTTACTTTATACATATATTATCGTACTACGCTATATACATATGTATAAAGAATTGAATAGTTGAACAATTTTTGCAATCAGACAAAGGCTGGAGAAAGAGTTGCAAATCTCACATACCCCGTGCGGGCTGGAAGTGTAAGCTGCGCACATTATGTGAGAACTCTTTTGGTTGCTTTAGGAGTTTTTATAAGATCTGTTCTTTCATTATTTTCACTAGTACTTGATTCATCTGGGAGGGAGGGTTGCTATAAAATATAAAGTAAAATTTTAATTTTTATAAAGTTTGTAATAAAAGTTGGCAATAATTACCTTATGTTTCAGGAATTCTAAATCTAGCACGGCACCGTTCAAGTCTTAACATCCATGCTCTTGCTGTATTATTTTCATTGAACTAACTTCGGTGAATTTATGTCCTTGTAAAGCGATACAACAACTTTATGATTCCTCAATACAAGGTGAAAATGAATCAAAAAAGTCCTCCTAATTAAACATACAAAAAGTTTTTAAATTTCTATGAGCACAAACATTCACTTAAATTTATCCTTTAATTTCTGTGTTGTAGCTGCTAATGGCACGGCCAAGTGCCGATAAGCCCAAAAATACTGAAACTGCTTTGTCCTCTAGCTCATTGGCAAAACCCAGTTGACACACGTCGGTTTCAAAGGCACCTAAACCATGTCCAATTCCATGTTCGAATTGTCGTGCTTGTGTTGACCAAAAGGTTTAATTGCACGTAAAAAAATGACATTAAACTTAATATCTGCTGTGTAAATGATTTGCGTTCCATGTAGCATATCCATACTTCTGAATTTGCTTGCAGCACATATTCAATCGCTTCGAAAGTTCTACGCTGCTACAATAAGTGACACCAATAAGTTTGTGTACCTTTAACGCGCCATATGAGGTTTGAAATATCTGTGTGGAAAATTAATTAGAATTTAAGGCAAGATAATATTATTATATTCAACTATTATTTACGTATTCAATGGTTTCGCCATTGATGTTGATCATTGTTGGCGTAGCTTCTATTGCGTGCTTCGAATTGACAGTGTAATGAAGTATTACTGTATCAACATCTTCAATTCCATATTTTGGCTTTAGAAAACTTTTATTTTACGTTTTAATTGTTTAAAAATGCGTGCTTCTATAATTTAAACTTTAATTAGGCTGCAGATCACTGAATTAAATAAAACACGCAAAATAATACTTCACAAGCAGCCATGATATAACTCAAAACAAAATTTGTTCAAACACGAGAACTTTGGTTGTTTCTTTCTATCATTCAGGGTGCTGTATGAGAGAAGAGTTGAGTTATGCACATTTTACCCTTTGTTGCGTATGTGTGTATGTAGTGGTGTTATTAAAATTTCTTTGAATGTGTTGGAGTTTCAGTACCCATGACTTGCTGGGTATTTCTCAAAATTGTTGCCATCGTTTTACAATTAGAGAAAAATCATTTTCTCAAATATATGGCATGCCGTTTCATTGCGTTCAATAATCAATCAATCATCTGTCAAAAAGTATTCATAATTAGAAACACGTAATCGTGAAGTGCAGCAATTTTGAAGAATACAAGTGAAAGGAAGTATAATATTATAAATATTTGTTATAATTGTGATATTTCGAACAGAAAATGCTTACCTACTACAAAGAAAATAAAAAGTGAAGTGAGGCAGATATTTGACTTGCTCACAGATAATGTGTAGATGCGACTATGGAGGAAAGTCCTTCTACTTCCAATAGGGTGGAATATGAGTTTAGTGATATAGAAAGTGATGATTCCGTATATGAAATGTTAGGAATTCTACAAAAATATATTAGAGATATTCCAAAGGATGCACGAACTTTAAAGTGTACTCCTAAGATTCCACTCATAGAGAAAATTGGAACAGACTACGGCATAGAAGACTCCCTGACAGTTTTGTTTATTGAGGAAATCATTTCATTCCACCGAAATTCACCTCAACATTAATATTGATGGCCTTCCACTCGCAAAAAGTTGAAATTTGCAAGCTTGGCCTATTTTAATAAATGTAAATGAGGAACCAGTTGTCATGGTTGTGGGAGCATATTGCGGAAATAGTAAGGCCCTCTGCCCGAACACCTTCTTGCAACGATTTGTGGATTAGAACATGGTTTAAACTTCAATGGTAAACATTTTTAAATTTATTGCCGGTCTTTTATTTGTGATGCACCAGCAAGATCCTATGTATTGGGTGTTAAAGGATACACTGGCTTTTTTGTTGCATAAAATGCACTCAAAAAGGCGAATCTGTTGGACATCGGATAATTTTCCGTAGTGAAATCTATCCTAATAGAACAGATACAGATTTTCGCTCACGAATGTAAATCAACATAAAATATTGGACCAAATAGCTATTGAAAATTTGCCAATCGACATTGTGAAGTCATTTCCATATGACTATATACATGTGGTGTGTTTAGGTGTCATGAAAAGCTTACTTCTTGGCTGGATTAGGCACAAAAATAGATTGTATTCTTTAAAACCAGCCCGAATTAATTCATTAAATTCTAAAATACTCTTTTTAAGTAATCAGGGTCCAAATGAATTTGCTCGACATCCACGTGCCCTACAAGAAATTGAGAGGTTTAAGGCTACAGAACTAATGCAGTTTCTATTATATACTGGAATTGTTTTACTAGCTGATATTTTAGACGCTGAAAGGTACAATCACTTTTTGCTACTTAGTTTGGGTATGGGAATTTTATTAAATGAAACCTCTTGCATCGAAAATAATGAGTGTGCGAAAATTTTTTTAAATGAATTCGTCAAAAACATTTCTTGACTTTATGACGATTCATTCTTAACTATTAACTTCCACTGTCTTAGGTTAGGTTTGTAGGCAGATCTCTGTAAAAAACAGAAGATCTCACTTAGACAGTCTTGGCGCTATCCATTGTGGTACCAATAAAACTCTCTGTGGATCAAAGACCTTTAGGATTCAGCAAAACGCTTGGAATCCGATACAAATTTCTTAAGACGGCTAATATCGATTCTAGCCAATTCGCTAGGATCGCCGAAAGAGGGCCTTCCGAGGTGTTTCAACCTCAGTCTGGCAAAAGCTGGACAATGAAGAAGGAAATGCTTAGATGATTCCATCTCGCCTTCCTCCATACAGCTTTGGCAACTTGCATCTGTCACGATCCCAAGTCTGACCGCATGGGTACCCATTGGACAATGTCAGTAAGCACACCCATGATGACGCTAAGATAGACCCTGTCCAGAGAAAGCAGTTGAAAGGACCGCTTACGTTCCATAGAGAACGATCGACAGCCTTGATTTTCCCCCAATTCCCCCAGTAGGTCGTTCACTACCAGGATCCAGAGCAAAGGGGAGAGAACGCCGTCTTGCGGGGTACTCCTATTTACAGTCCGAAGCGCATTTGCACTTCCCCACTCTGCAAAGACAGTTCTGTCGCTGAGCAGACTGTAGATGAGATGCTTAAGGTTCGCTTCTACCCCAAAATCGTCTAATGCACCAATGACCGCTTCCGGTCTAACAATATTAAAGGCCCCCTCGATATCGAGGAAGGTACCTACCGCGTAATCATTATTTAAGAGGGCTTCTTCTATCCACTACACTACATAGTGTAAGGCGGTGTCCACCGACCTACCCTTACAGTAGGCGTGTTGAACTTTAATAAATTTATTTCTGAGGATTTTGCCCCTTATGTACAGATCCATGAGCCTCTCCAGCGTCTTCAAGAGGATCGAGGAGAGGCTAATAGGCCTGAAATCTTTTGCAGTAACATGAGAGCTTTTTCCAGCCTTTGGGATGAAAGACACCTTAACCTGCCTCCAAGCCTCCGGAATATGACCCAATCTGACGCAATTCGCGAAGATCGGGGCCAGCCAGCTGCATGATACCTTGGTCGCTGTAGCTGCGCAGGTATAATGCCATCTAGTCCGGGGGACTTGAAAGGTTTGAAAGAGTTCAACGACCAGGTTAGGTGGCGATCATCCAGAAGGCTTTCGAAGGCGCTTTCACCTCCTTGAAGCTCTCCGAGGGAAGCTCTTTCCGCTATTTGGTTTTTTGGGAAATGAGCATCCAAAAGTAGCTTTAGTGACTCCTCACTGCTCGAGGTCCACTCACCAGCACCGTTCCTCAATTAACCCACGGATATTGGGCTCTTGGACAGAATACGCCTTCGCAGTAGGCTCTCCAAGAAGATCGTTTGGCCTTCTTTATTTCGGACTTAAAAATGGCAAGTCCGACCTTATACAAAGCCCAGTCGTCAGCTAGACCACTTTTACGGGCTTTATTGAAGAATCTTCGACTAGAAGCTGGACAAGCTCTGTCCAGGTTGAAACTGATATACCTATGGTCTGAGAAGGAGTGATCATTGAGAAAATTCCACCCCGAGATCAAATGTACGATGTCTCTAGATACCAAGGTAAGGTCGAGGACTTCCTCCCTACCCTCAGTCACGAACGTAGGGGAGTTCCCCCTATTGCATATAAATAAGTCAACACTACTAATAAAATCAAAGAGCGACTCACCTCTAACATTTATGTCCGAGCTTCCCCAGACCGTATGTCTTGAGTTGGCATCCGAGCCAATGATGGCGTTGACTCTCCTACGCCTGGCCTCCCAGAGAGCCTCTCTCAGTAAAACGGGAGGTAGTTCCACCTCGTCGTCGTGCGGCATATAAGCCGAGATTAGCCAGAGTTCTCCGGCATCACCCTCTAATCTGGGTAAAAGATTGTCCATTCCTAGACGAAGCAATAGGTTGGCGGATGCCGCCTTTGCATGTTGGAGATTATTTTGCAGGATCATCATCCTCCATGGAGGGAATTGATGCCCAAAAGGGAATTGATACCTTGTCGCGGTGCAGGGGCTTAGTCGTTGCTCAGCCGGCTGCCATCTGACTGCCATGGAAATTCTAATAGGGTCTTTGTGTCTAGTCAGGTGGTAGCCGTGGGAGCTGCGATGACCAAGATCTGCCACCTCCTAATCCAGGGTGTTATGCGACTCCCGTGCCCATTGGATGGTTTGCAGCCAGGAGGAACATCCGGCTGTATTCTAACGGAGCCTTCCCAACACCAGGCCGCATTGGGAAGTAACTGTGGCCTTACCACGTCGTGGGGCTCTGGCGTGGCGGACCTACCCCTTCCCCACAGTAAAAATAGTCCAGGAGGCTAACTTTATGTTAGCCAAATGGTCGTAAGAATCAGTATGGCTAAATCAAACAAAAAACAAAACAACAAACAAAACCAAGCAGCGATAAGGGTACTCCCAGCTCAGGGAGAATACCACGCTTCCTTGATGCTCTAACGGCAGAGGAGCGTTCGCTGTTCGAGGAGTACGCGAAAGATGACGACGTGCCCTCAACGAGCAGCGGCAGAGTAGGCAAGCCACTACTCCAGGCATCCCAGGCGGGAAATAACCCAATGGAGGTTCGAGCGAGTACGAACCCCAACAATGTACCCTCTATCGCAGAAGATAAAGGCAAGGAGCCGGCGAAGAAACGGCCAGAAAAACAAACTGAGCCCAACAGGAGACGGAGGCACAGGAGGGGTAAGTACCCTCCGCTACCTGAGGCAGGATGTCCAGGTGGTCCAGACGATCCCCGTAGAATTGGAATGAGCGGGGCCACTGTAAAGTGGTACCTTCGACACTAAGACGAGGGAAAATCGCCTGAAGTAGTCAAGGAACTTGCCCTTGGCAGAATACGAGGCAACGGAGGAAACAACGCCAAAAAATCGCCTGTAACAAAAGGCTCGCAGGATAACACTGGCACCAGGCGGCAAGTCAGAGATGAAAGAGCTGGCAAACGTGACAGAAGCCAGGTAACGCCACAAGAATTACCAAATTCAAAACGGCGTAGACCAGCCACGGTTCCGGAGTCGAGCGGGCAAGCTAGTTCCGAAGAAGCGTCCAGGGTAGTAGATAGCCAGCGCAGGTATGCGGACACTCTTATGAGCGTACGCATTGCAGTACTGCCGCTTAACTACCCAGAGATAGCTCTGGTCCCGGCCCAACTTACCGTCCTCCAAAACCGTATTATGAAACGGTAGCGCTGATGAGCCTCTTGAATTCACCATGGAGCTGATAACGGCACAAAATGAGGGAATTAACACCTCAGCTTGGCGAATCTTAGACAGTAAAAAAGAAGACTCCAGTATAAGACTCTACGTCGGGATAGACGACGTATTTTATAAAATACTCCAGAAGGCGGGTTTCCGCCTAAACTTCAGGTTTAGCGCTGTCCACATGCGCCCTTGGCGGCCCAAGCCCGCGGAAGAAAGGGGGAAGGAAGGCGCCAAAGTGCAAGGTGGAGCGGAGACGAATGTAAAATCCGCCCCCTTGGTTCCCGCCGTGCAGGTGTCTACTGCCGATGTCATGGACACCACGGAAGCGCTTCCTAAAGAGTCAACAGAGGTGGCACCCTCTACTCAGGAGCTTTTGGAGGGGATGGAGGAGCTAGTCGCAGCAGATAGTAAAGCAAGCGAGCCCATACTATGATGGACTCCAGTTTAGAAGTTGCTCAGGTGAACCTGCATCATGCAATGGCTGCATCGGCGGTTATCGCCAGCAGGTTCCTTAAAGACAAACTGAGCATCATCTTAGCCCAGGAACCCTGGGTTTTCAGAGGGGAGGTCAGAGGATTAAACACTGACAACAAGAAGGTATTCTGGGACTTATCCAGTGACAGACCTAGAGCCTGTATTGTTCTGAAGAAAGACATTGATTTCTTCTGCATTTCAGAGTTTCTAACACAGGACCTGGTGGATGTACAAACAAGGGACAAGGAGGAAAAGGAAGTTGTCGTAGTGTCAGCCTATTTCCCAGGAGGTATCACAGTTGTGCCCTCCTCAACTGTGGAGAAATTACTGGACTACTGCAGGGTACACAAGCTTCCACTTATCCTAGGATGTGATGCCAATGCACACCATGTGGAATGGGGTAGCTCGGACTGCAACCCAAGGGGTGAGTCTCTTTCAGAATTCATGCCCTATTAGTAAGTCCACCGGCATACAATCGTGCAAATGGTGGAACAGCAAACTCTCAAAACTCAGAACCTCTGTGCGCAAACAAGGCGAAACGCACGGGATCCTGGTTGGAGTATAGGACAAGTCTGACCAACTATAACAAGGAGATCAGACAGGCAAAGAGAGACAGTTTCAGAAATTTTTGTGAAAGCGTCTCCTCGGCGCCAGAGGCTGCGAGATTGCATAAGGCCCTAGTCAGGGGGAAAAGCGATACTACATTAGCTATCAAACTCCCTAACGGAACTTATACAACCAGCGCAGAAGACAGGATAAGAGTGCTGTTGAGTACACACTTCCCGGAATCAATCCCAGAAATTCAGGTTGTGGAGAAAGGTCCTTACCACCCCAAACGCACTGATTGGGCACTCGCGGGAATGATATTCACAGTAGACTCAGTGAATTGGTCTTTGGGATCTTTTAAAAAACTCAAAGCGCCAGGAGCGGACGGGATCTTCCCGGACCTTCTACAGTATGGAGGAGAATCCTTACTGACTCACCTGGTGGGGTTGATGAGAGCGAGCCTTGCATTAGCTTACATTCCGCTCTCCTGGAGGATAGCTAGGGTTATCTTCATTCCCAAACTAGATAGGAAGGATTACACTTTAGCCAAATCTTTCTGGCCGATTAGGTTAACGTCCTTCATGCTAAAAAGTATGGAGAAGATAGTAGATAATGAGATTAGGGCAAAGGCACTCAAGGTGCAACCTTTGCACGGAAATCAGCATGTGTACAGACCTGGTAGGTCAACCAACTCTGCCCTGTACCAGCTAACGACTGATATCCGGAAATCTCTAGATGACGGAGAAGTAGCACTGTGTGCCTTCCTAGACATCGAGGGAGCATTCGATAATGCCTCTATACATACATTCTAGCATTATCAATGCCATGAAAAAGCAGCAAATTGCCGATCCAATCTGCAGATGGTCGGAAGCGCTGCTTAGCTCGAGGATCGCTGAGACTATCTCAGGGGAAAGCAAAATTCGAATCGGCACCACTAGGGGCTGCCCTCAAGGGGGAGTACTGTCCCCTCTGCTCTGGAGCCTCCTGGTGGATGATCTCCTAGTACTACTATCTGAAAACGGAATCCGGTGTCAAGGCTATGCTGATGACAGCGTGATACTGGCAATAGGTAAATTCGAAAGTACCCTCTGTGATATCATTCAGAGAGGTCTTAGTCTAGCAAAACGTTGGTGCGACAAGGTTGGACTGGTCATCAACCCTGCCAAAACAACCATTCCCTTTTACTAGACGGACAACACTGCTGTCTCTAAGGACCATCAAACTAAGCGGCAGGGATATTGAATTCTCCAGCGTAGTGAAGTACCTAGGAGTAACCTTGGACGCTTCTCTTCGCTGGAATAATCAGGTGGATAATATGGTTACCAAGGCAACCAAAGCACTCATGGTGTGTAAATGTCTGGCTGGCAGGACTTGGGGCTGCAGCCCGCACATTATTAGATGGATGTACACCATGATAGTAAGACCAATTATCACATACGGAGCAGTGGCATGGGCTGACAAGGCTTCCCTCTCTGTAGTGAAGCTAAAGCTGGCCAAACTGCAAAGGCTAGCCTGTGTTTGCATATGCGGAGCGATGAGGACATGTCCCACAGCAGCGATGGAGGCTATCCTAAACCTCACCCACTGCACTTTGTGATCAAGCACTGCTCCGACCAGACCAAATTACAGCGGACGGTTATGGTAAAGGTAAAGTAATATCATCCAGGAATATGATGGAGATTGGCGAGAGACTTCCTCTAGCACTCTTTCCTAGAGATGATACCATCCGAGAAACAAACTTCACTAGGAGATTCGAGATCACCCTAGGAAAAATTGACAATTGGAACAGTCAGGCCTTTGAACTTTATTGGAAAGCAACTCGCTGCATTGGTATACTGACGGTTCCAAGACGTCTAATGGCATAGGTGCGGGAATAACAGGCCCTCGCACTAAACTCTCTGTGCCACTGGGTGCTTTTCCTAGCATTTTCCAGGCAGAAGTTTATGCAATATACCGGTGCGCTGAAATAAACATTCAGCGTAGGTATCATAACGAGAGAATTGCTATCATGAGCGACAGCCAGGCGGCACTAAAAGCGCTTTCCTCATACGAAACAAAGTCCCGCCTGGTTAGAGAGTGCATGGATGACTAAATTATCTATCATCGTGCAACAAAGTTCACCTCATTTGGGTGCCGGGACATAAGGGGATAGAAGGTAACGAAATTGCAGACGAGCTCGCTCGTACAGCTGCTGCAACTATACCGACCGGGCCAGAACCCTTCCTGCAGTGGGCCCCCACACTATCCGGGATATATTCCGGGCAGAGGAAAAACGAATTAGGGAGGAGCATTGGCATCACTCAGCTGGTTTGCGTCATTCAAAAGGCCTATTGGGAGGTTATAACACCAGAAGATTCAAGTGCTTAATTAACCGCCCAAGGTGCAAACTAAGGGTATTGGTTGGTATATACACGGGCCACTGTAAACTCAGGACACATCTCAATAATCTGGGCTTGGTCTCGTCGCGGACCTGTCGCTTCTGTGACATGGAGGACGAAACTCCCCTGCACTTACTGCTGGAATGTCCAGCGCTTCACAGAAGCAGGAGCAAAATTTTAGGATATACCATCCCGACAGAGGGGCCCATCGTATCGCTAAGTCCTAATACTATCCTGGAATTTTTCAGGGTACTGGGTCTTATGGAGTCGCTGTAGACTTGGAGAGGGCACAATAGACCACTGGTCGTGGTGCTTACCTCAAATTCATTATCTATCTATCTATCTAACGCAAAATTTCCTCGATCTCTCCTGGAGTGGAGTGTTCGGCGGGGAGCCACACCCGAACACGAGGTGGAAGTTCTTCCTTAGCCACCGCCTCGAGCTTTGCCCCCTTCCAGACCTCTCCCACCGGGTTTCACCCAATCCCACCGGTTTACCATCGCCACCGTCGCTAAGTACCTTCCTAGCCCACTCTTGTGTGCACTCGCCACCGTAGCGTTCCAAGATCTTGGCTGCCATGCGGCGGTCCGACTTCAACTTTTTAGACGCCGACACGTGTCTCTTTGCATTAGCTCCGGATCCCGGAACTCCTGTGAGCTTAGCAGAGGCTCCCTTACTAGTGCTGGCGACTTCGCCTCGCACCCCCGCCATACTATCCGCTGTTTTCGGCAGGCTTCCGTCGACAGCGCCTAACTTTTTGCCCTTTCCGGGGGGTATCACCTGCGAAGGTTTTGTTATTTCACCGACTTTCGCGGCAGACGGTTCCGTCGCCGCCGGCAGTGAACATATCGGGACACTGTCCGTTTTAAAAGTCGGTTCCGACTTTCCATCTCCCTCTTCCGTTTTTGTTGTCTTTAGTTAGTTCATTATTTAAAAGGGTCCCCACTCAGGGCCGCTATCCATCTCCCGGAAAGGTAGCCGCCTTTAAATGGTCCCAAGGTTATCCCAGTTCAGAGGCCACTGTCTACTCATTTACATTCTGATGCATTAAATTATGGAGGATTAGAATCTATTAGCGCATTTAAGTTCGAGAACTTTTTGTCCAAGCTTAAACGTAAATGTAATAGTAAAACTCATATTGCTGCCCAAATTTATAATCGTTTAGTTGAGGAAAGTTTGTTCAGTAATGATAATTTTGAGGATGCAAATGTAAAGCAAAATCAGCCAATGAAGTCATTAAATACAAATTCATTTTATTTATCCTTAAAAAAAACAAAAAATAAGATTTTTAAAGTCATAAATTTTTCACAGGAAAATGGTGTATCAAAAATTTCATCCGTGGAAGTTATCAATTTGAATGACTTCTTTATTACACCAATAAAATTTCAAGTTGCGTCTATCAGATCTTGCTTAGTAATTTTGAATGTAGTCAATATGTATTTATTCCTCTTATTCACAATTAGATGCATTTCAATAGCTCGTTTATATCGATTGGATGTGACCAAACCACTAAATCAAGCAAGTGGGTAATACTATATCGTTTTTTGATATTTTAATTAAATCGTAGAAGACAAAATTCAATATTCCGAAACAAAATTTAAGGATTTGGTAAATTCTCATTTATATTATTATATCAATAATTTTTCTATATATTTTTATAGTTTTTACGGACGATGTTGCCCAGATATACTCCTGGAAAGGAACGAAGACGAAAAATCGGCAAAAGCACTTAGTGTGACGACAGCATTAAGGCGTAATATTTATTTTATTGCTTTATTTTTATTTGTAATTTTTTCCTATTATAGAGGCATACCATCAAAAATTCCCTACCGCTGCCACGGATATGGAATTCGAGCGGACTACATTGAATTTTTTCCAACACGCCAGCAACAGAATAAAAAAAAGAATTGAATGCGAAAACAAAATAAATATGTCATCGTAGATTTATTAGTTCTTATATTATTCTAAAATTCTAATAAAAATAAAAATCAATTTCAAAACTTAATTTCAACCAGTTCTTATTTTTAAATCAGTGGCAACTTCAATTAATGTAATTGGAATTCGTTCTATTCCGTTTCATATTTGAGAAAATGTTTGAGATTTTGACATTCTCAAATTGAGAACAAAGGAAAATTTCATATTAAAAATGTGCTGTTTTGTTTGAGAATGGCTTTGTTTTCAAATTTAAATGACTTTGAGAACAAACGTTTGAGATTTGAAATTAAGGTTGATTCTCAAACGCATCTCAATTTGAGAATCAACAAAAATGTTCATTGGGATATATTAACAAATAGTTAATATTATGTTCCCACAGAAAAATTGAAGTAATTAGATTACATTTAAACGCTCAACAAAATTACCCTGTTCTCACTGCCGTTGGAGATTTACGAATCAGCTGTTTTTGACATTCAGGCATAAACACCAAATATTATTATATAAATACAAAATATAAAAAACAACTCAAAAATAAATTTTTTTGAACAAAAGTTTTTAATTTTTTATTATTTAGACTTCAATTTAACAGTTGATAACAAAAAGTTATAAATCCAGTGGTAAAAAAAAAATTAACAAACATGTTAAATGGTACATTAAAGCTTCTAACTTAACAAACAAAAAATATTTCATGTTATAATTTATGTAGCAAAAATTTTAAATTTTGCTTAATTTGCATTTATTTAAACAGTCTTAAGACTTGAGATCATATGTATCTATATATGTATAAAAACTACAACTTTTCCTGGGAGGTTTCACAAAGAGGCTTGGAGCACTGGAGGCAAATTAACTTTAAGCAATCACAACAGCAGTACCTTGTTACCCTTTTTATTTTTTGGGGACAAATTGAACACAATTTTCTACCACTTGGTGGATTAGATTGAATAATTGGTGGAGGAGGGGGTAGATCTTGGTCAAGTACCTTGGTGAGCATCATTCTTAGTTCTCGTGGCAACCTTTCATTGTACACCCGGAATTTCATGTGGTCCAGCACCAATTCTCTTGCCAGATTGAGCATAAATGTTTTTCTTCTCATTTTTAGATCACTGTCAGTACACATTTGATATAAGACAAAGGCATTAACTGACGTGTTGTTTAGGAGACACTATGAAAATATAACAAAAATACTGATGTTATTGTCTCTCAGACACCTACCTTAATATTGATGTGGTTGACTCGCAGACACTTTTTCGCTTAAAATGACACGTGTGCGTGCATCAATTGATCTGAACAAACTAACATAGGCATAAGTACACAATAAGAAGGTACAGAGAACGAGAGAGTAGATGTATGGAAAATAACGGTACAAAATACTCTTTTGTGTCTGTTGAAGTCTGCTAGACTACCACATCAGTCACAGAGGGTTAAAGGAAAATATTGTAATGTCGTACTTTGTTATAAAAATTGTCTTTTTTTTATAAATATTCTCCACTCAATGGAAATAATTGAGGAATTGTTTGATTTGAACCGCCTAGCAATGAAACGTTTGTTGCATGCACACATAATACTCAAAATGGGTAGTCTACATGGAGCAAATTCAACAAGGTCTATTTGGATGAAGGTACATACATGTGTATATAAATATTGGTATTATATGTGCATATTATAATGTAATTCGTTTATTATAATGTGTATATAATTCCGACTCGTGGCCAAATGTTTTGGGAAGTCGATTGCCAGGTGAATTCAGATGCATTCTTTAAAAGCAACTTCCGAATGAAGCGCAAATCATTCAATAAATTGTGCATTATGTTGAAAGGCTTGGAGAAGAAAACCCCCAACTACCGGAAAACAATTCAATTAGAAAAACGCATTGCTATTGCTTTATATGCTCTTGGCTCTTCTGCAGTATACCGAACAATTGGAAATATGTTCGGAATTGGTAAAAGCACTGTCTGCTCCATTCTAATTGAGTTCTGCCATGATGTCAGGCGATGTTTGTGGCCATTGTATTTGAAGAAATTCCCAATGAACGAATTTCAAGTGCGGGAGTATATAAATGGTTTTGAGTCATTGGGTTTCCCTCAAGTGTTAGGAGCTATAGGTAATAGGTTAAATTTTTACCGACGGACTTTTTATATATTTTTAAGTTTTAGATGGTTGTCATATAGAAGTTCGCCCAGCAGCAGAAGATGCTGTTGACTACTACAATTACAAAGGCTGGTATTCCACAGTTCTTTTGGCTTTAGTAGATGCAAGGTAAGTTTTTTCATGAAGCTCTTTTAACACCTAATGTATTTCTTTAATGTTATAGATGCCGCTTTATATACATCAACGTTGGTAGTTCAGGCCGTTGTAATGACTCTTCAATATTTGAGAGTTCATCTTTAAAAAGCCAGTTGGCACAATCTAGTTTATTTAAAGACATGAGTAGACAAATTTCGTCAATTAATGTACCAGTAGTTTTATTGGGCGACTCTTCTCAAAGTTCAAACTAGATGAACATTTGATGAAACCCTACCCTTTTTGTGTAAACCAACCTTCGGATAAAAAAAAATTTAACTATGTTCTCTCGAAATGTCGAATAGTGGTGGAGAATGCTTTCGGTCATTTAAAGGCAAGGTTTAGACGCATTGGCAAAGGCTTGGATAACCACATGGTCAACACGAGAGCTGTTATCAAAGCGTGCTGCGTTTTGCATAACTTTTTAAATGAGGAAAATGATGAAATTAATGAAAAGTGGATTGCAGCACAACAAATCGAAAACGAAACTCGACAGTTGCCAGAAAACGTCTCTTACGTTTGTGGAAATGTTAACCCAAGAGCAGAGGAAATAAGACAAGCGTTTGTTTCATATTTCGGTCAGTAATTATTTGAAATTATTTATTTATTTATTCCACAACAAAAAACCAATATTTCTAAATTTTATATACACATATATAATATATACATTTTTTAAGTTTATTTATATTAATATTTTCCAATTCATACATTCTTTTTATTATATTCATTTATTCAATTCATTTTCATTTATTTACATATGTATGTATCTTAAAACTAAAACTTAAAATTATCTTCATTTTTTAAATTCATTTACATTTTTATTTACATATCTTAAAACTAAAACTTAAATTTATATTAATTTTTTAAATTCATTTACATTTTTTATTTACACATCTTAAAACTAAAACTTAATTTCTACTTAAATCTAGTTTTGGCGACGAAGGAAGTCGATGAAAGCGTCCTTCATTTCTCTGACATCGTTCACATACATTTGCAACATGTCCAGACGCTTTTAATCGGCTTCCTTCATCGCCTCAGTCGCCTTTAGAAAATCGTCCCTCATCTCCTCCTTTACCATCACAGCCGTTTTTTTCTTTCTACTAGCCTCATTTGACGATGGCCGAGTCGAGCTACCCGATGTAGAAGGGCCAACGTCAGGGCTCGGGAGCGGCGACTCCCCTTCTTCCTCCAGGTAAATCGTCTCCATATCACCTGAAAATATGCATACATATTAAAAACTTTCTGCAAACAAATAAAAGCATAAAAAACATTCCATAAACGTTTTTCATTTCGAATTATGGAACCTCCAATACATTTAAAACTTACCCTCGATGCTGTCCTCCACAAGCTCGGCGGAACAAAAGCTCTTGTAGCCGCCTACCGCTTGGTGTACCGCTTCGTACAATTTCCACATACTCGGGGAGCCACCCGATGGTCCAATTTTTTGTTTCTCTTGCCTAAAATTATAAAAAATAATACTCAATGATGTACATACGTTTACTGCATAATTTATTACCTACCTGTATTTGTTTGTAAAATTATGTAATTTAATTTTTATTTCCTGCGCGGTATATATATGGCCAACATATACCATGGCACAGGACATCTCCTCATATATGTGGCTGTTCTTCCTTGCAGAACGAAGCTGTGGCATTTTTTCTTACCACAGCTGAATTAAATCGGCCTCGGCAGCCTCACTCCAAACCACACGTTTCTTTTTTACGCATGTTGCCATTATTTTGTTTTATTTTATAATTTTATTTATATTTATTTGCACTTTTTTGTTTTTTGATTTGAACTTTTGTCTGTTACTTTCTCTTATTTTAAGATTGTGTGTTTATTTTTTCACTTTGACAGTTTGTAGTGTCAAAATCAGCTGCGATTAAACAAATGTAACCAACAGATGGCGCAAAATCAGAGTCGCATAGGGTGATTTAGAGTAGTTCAGCTTCAAATCGCTTCGGTAAAGTGATTATGAAGTGTCATTTTTGTATGGCGAAATCTTGTTAAATCCAGCGGTTTAGTGAGTTAAACGTCTCAACAGCCTAAACTTCGGTGATTAGCGTCTGTGGGAACATAATATAAGCATGTGTTGCTAAGATTTGTGAAATTTTCCGCTGTCGTTGGGGGCATTTAAGATTCTATAAGTTTTTGGAGTAGAAAGTTAGTGAATCGGAAGCAGAATGTCCCAAGACAGGCAGCAAACCCGTATTTACCCCAAGAGTTGAAAATCCACTACATGTTTCCGAACCTCAAGAAAGTGTTTAGAAACAAAATAAGATATCACTCAATGCTGAAAAAACCTTTTCTGTTAAAAAAAATTTTTGTTTATTTTACCATAGCTGCATGAGTACTATCAATGCGTCCTATCACTCCTAGTATTCCAAATTTTTAATGGTCATAAAAAACATTGTTTCTGTAATAAAAAATGTTTAATTTCAAATTATTTAAAATTTTGAACCAACAAGTTCTGTTTTATTTCTTTTTGTCAAACTGTCACATACATACTATATGTAAACATAATTGATTAAAAACCAAACTGAAGTGAAAAACAATAAATTATTACACAAGTTATCGTTTGCGCGGAAAGACAGATACCCTACCCACTTTCACCACTTTTTTGGTGTTTTTTGATGCTGTTTGGTGTATTGGCGCGTTGTGAAAAAATCGGTTTTTTGGTGATTGTCGCGCTCCTGGTGATCGTGGATTGATGGTGGATGAATGAAAAAGTTAGTGCTCGATAGCACTAACATGTATAAATAGAACTAAATAGAAGGGGTGGATCCCCTACTCACTTTCACCACTTTTTTGGTATTTTTTGGTGTTTTTTGGTGCATTTTGATACATTGTCGCGTCGTGAAAAAATCGGTTTTTATCGGTACTCATATGATTGTCGCGCTCCTGGTGACGCTAAGTTCGCTACCAATGGCTCTAATGGTAGCCAATGGAACCTACTAGGTGGCCCAAAGCGTTTGAGCCACCATCCGGACGCACCCGATCCTCACGAGCGTGTCAAAGTGAAAAATTCGGTTTTTATGGTACTCATATGATTGTCGCGCTCCAAAGCGTTTGAGCCACCACCCGGACGCACCCGATAGCATGTATAAGTGTACACACTTTTCTACCCCATATATCATATGTATATGTGTTCAAGTGTACACACTGTTCTGTTCTGTTCATAAATGCAACACGTTGAGTGTCACTAACATGCACAAACAAGGAGCGCAAAAAGAGCACTATAATATATACATAAGGTAATGAAAAATTCGGTTTACTATTTTAGAAATTATATATATTTTTAATTTTATGTTCACATATTAATTCCATCCAACCTGCAATATACAGCTTAACAAAACTGTTTAAGTATGATGTCAAATCCCCTGAAATATAGGACAATTAATCAATAATTTGTGGTGAATCATAACGACATTACATTAAAACAAAAATTACCTTTATTATTTCACCGCTGGTACACCCAATTCAGAATTAGTCCATGCAGAAGTACTGGGATATGGAAATTAACCCTAAAAAATATATGATTTTTGAAAATTTGTATGAAATCTATTTTGTAAATTAAAAACTCAGAATCCAAAATGTCTCTTCATATATGCAATTTGTATATCTATACTACTATTATAAAAAGGAAGGATTTATATGTATGTTTGTGATGAAGAAACTCAAAAACTACTGTTCCGATTTCAAAAATTCTTTCACCATTGGATAACTACATTCACCCCGAGTAATATAGGTTATATTTTTTGCAAGGATCTTAACTTTCTGGAAATAGTTTCCAGGTGAGGGTATCAAAAAAACTCCGTGATGTAGAATCTTAATCTGAAACTGAAAATCGTCTTGCAAGTCATTCTCTTCGCATCGCAATCACGTGCCAGAGAGTCGAGTAACGAGTGATCACAGCTGCTTGTTGAACAAAATTTCAAAACCTCTCAAGTACGCACTTGCAACGGCTTGAAGAACAAAATATTCTAAATATACAAGCTCGCACTAGGGCGTCGTACTCTGAGCGTTCCCAACGCATTCATAATCAGAGAACAAGACATCGGACACCAAAAAATAGAGGTCGTAATCAAGCTTTAGCTCATTGCAAATAATATACACTACTGGAAAAAATTAAGGGGAAAAAAAAAAATTCCAAATGTTTGGGCAAATTTCAACATTTCGAAAGAAATGGTCGTACAAGAAATCGATAAAGATGGAAATTATAGCTCCTAGTGTCTAGTTTTTGGATTAAAACTTTAAAATTTTTTAACCTCTGCGGTTTTTGAGTAATCGTAGAAAAATCTGCTACAAAAAAATTTTCAAAATTTTTTTAGTTTTTTTTTTTGGTCTACGGGCGTGGAAAAAATCTTTTTAGCTTAACCACTATAAGGATCGGATACTTTTGCCAGATACCAAGAGACGAACCAATACAATCGTTTCCTTAACTTGTTTTTTTTTTTTTGTTTTAAATTTAAACATTTTCTGGAGCAAAAATGTGGAAAAAGCTAGGAAAAACGATTTTTTTCTCATTTTTAAAAATTATGAGCTTTTCAGAGCAAAAAACGTGATCCTTTAATTTTTTCAAAAATTCGATCGAATGAAACAAAAAACGTCTGGCTGGATTAATTTAATTTTGTGTACGGTTTTTGTGGACATATTAAACTGTAAAAGGCACACTTAACATTATTGGTTTCCTCAATATTTTCGATCTAGCGCTCGATTTTCCAAAAAACCACCAAAAGCACTTTTTTGTTGCATTTTCAAATTCATGTGACAATAAGAAATTTTTCTTTCGGAAAAGCAATGGCTAGTCGTTAATGAGAACACATTCAAGTTCTTGAAACCTACCTTTAACTTTCTGTGCGATCATTGTTTGCTGAGATATCGATAATCAAAGACAAAAGGATCCTTTTCTATTTGAAGACCGATATCTCGGCGAGAAGTGGACGTATCGAGGTCTTCAAAAAACGAAATTAAATCTAAATGAGCAAAGTATCTGATCCTATAAAACTAAAAAAAAAATTTATTGTTGCTGGTTTACGATTACTCAAAAAACGCAGAGGTTAAATATTTTTAAAGTCCTAATCAAAAAAACTTGACACTAGAAGCTATAATTTCCTTCTTTATCGATTTCTTGTACGACAATTTTTTTCGAACGGACTGACTGTTGAAATTTGCCCAAAAATTTGTATATAAAAAAAAAATTGAGTGTATAATTTCATGTTCGAATTTTCATTTTGCTTTTTTAAAATGAACCCACGCAAAAAACGGCAAAGTACATACATACAATGTATGGGAGGGTGTATATAAGTATGTAAAACTTATAACTTTTGAAATGTTTGTTTAAACACGTGCGAAGCCGGAGTGGTCTGTAGTAGCAATTATAGAAATGATGTACTGACAGTATAGCGGTAAGATGTACTTGCCACAATGCTTGACCCATATCATAGTATATCGTAATAGAAAATTATAGCGAATACTTACCATCAGGTCATCAGCTCTATCTGTAACCGCAAAACATTTAATGAATCATGCAAAATCAGCCAAAATTAATATTTCTAATATATTTTAGGTCTTATATGGACTAAAATATTTTCATACTTAGTTATACTTAGCTAAATACTAAATTCCACTTATTACTTTCTGTTAGGTTAAGTCTTTATTTTCATACAGCCTTTTGAAGTTTACTATTTGCGCATTGCAATTTATATCAAACAATATATATATATTTATTGCCAATATTCTGTATTGAGTATCAATCAATAGAATATGTCGCCTATCAATTTATGATGTAAATCATATTCCATAGAAATCCCATAGAGGTCTACACAGACAGGTTACACCAGTTAGTTCCAAAAAAAAGAATACCTCTGAGGCTTAATTAAATCTGTCTTGGATTCCATAACAACTCTGAATATGACGGAATCATGACGTATAGAGAACAATTCTCTCTGGTTATGTGGGGAGATTTTAAATATACCGCTACTCAAATAAGTGCTCACATTTTTAACAACTGTATTAACTTTTGATTTACCTTCAAAATTCGCGAGTACAAGAAAGTAGGTATAGTACAATAAAAATGTAAGTTCTTTCTAACGGTATCAATCTTTATTTTTCTGTCTAGTAGTTAGTTTAAACTAAATATTAATAAAGAACACTTACATCTCATGTGAACAGTTGCTCGTGCTCAGTCTATTTTGAGCACTTTGCTAGTGTTTTCCACAATCATCATGTTCCATTTTATATCGATTAGTAATGTAAAATCTCTTGGAAATCTGTGAACGGAAAAACAGTACAACACTTTTTAGAATTCCGATTGCCGTTGGCAACGCAATTCACTTAGTAACGGATTGCTACTTGTAATGCCTTACATTCCCCTGTAGTTCGACTATGCGCATTGAAATATATCAAAATATTATCACTTAACTATATTGCCAAGGTCTAAACCGATTGCATTACTATTACTACGTTTATGCTTCATTTCTACTCGGTTATATTATACACGGCTAAGTTCAACCCACATACCTATACAATTTTTCACCACGAGATGATCTACTCGGATAGAATATACACATTTTCTTTACGTATGTAGACGAGTTAACTCGGATGCATAAACGGATTTAGAGTTAAGTTGAACGTCAAATCATGAAATGAAAACCCCTACCCCACTTACTACCGCATTTTTGCGGCAAACGCCTGGTACTGTGTAGTACTACAGTAACCGGTTATTGGTTACTTTTTGGCAGCGTTTTTTTTTTTGCGGCCCACCCGTGGCACTGTGGATAGTCGGATGGTGTAGCGAAAACCGGTTTTTGCAAAAACGTAGAAAAACCGGGTCGGTCATTGGTCAGTTTTGCTCGTGCATTTCTGCCCGAACACTTCTCAACCGATTTATGCCGCACACCCCTTATATCTGGAAAATACGGACATATTTATAATACGTGGTAGCCCTCAATTGAATTCAATTCAGAATTTACCTCGAGTAGAGTATTTGCCGTTTATGCTTATAGGCTTTACCCATGTAGAATATAACCGAGTAAAAATGAAGCATAAACGTAGTATATATTGGGGCTAGAGGAAAGTCTATATGAACGAAATTTTATCATAACATATTGCAGAAATATAAGTGTTTCCAAAAATTCATTGTTTTCCACAAAATTGCTAAAGAATTATAATACTATTCATTATCTTATTAACATACAGTATACAAAATCCGTATTCGTACACCCTTTTTTTCAGCGAAAATAGACATTTTCAAACCAATTTTTAAAACAAAAATTAGATTTGGATGAAAAATGACTGCATAATGTATTAATTTTTATGTAAAAGTTAATAATATTTCCACAAAAACTAAAAAATATAGCATAAACCCACGCAAAATCCGTATTCGTACACCCATAACTTATACCTGTAATCAATATCATAAATTAAAATTAGTACTTAGTGAGATATAATTTTTGTTTAATAACTTCGTACAATCGCCTTTGTATTGATTTCCACAACTTTCTCGTAAGGTTTGGGGGTAACTTCTGGCACTTCCTTTAGAAAGTTGTTCCCGTCCCTAATATTGTTAATTTTCAACCCATTTTTAACGATAGACCATAAATTTTCAATTGGGTTTATATCTGGGCTTTGTTTTGACAAAGCAAATTGTTATATGTTTTTCTACCAATTTAAAATTTCTTGAACTAATACCTATGTATATAAACTCAAACGATACGACAACTAGGTATAAATTTCAACCCATGGAACGATATTTAATATATCAGTGGTATAGGCGCTAAATGATAGATTTAATTAATGTAAAAAAACACTATGGATTTCATAAATATGTCTAAAAAACGTATTGATATTTTCGGTGAAAACCCATTCTAAATGTTACGAGGGCTGCTATATATATTTCTGGCCTAGGCAACACTAAGTGTTGCCAGGTGCAATCTGACATTTCCATTGGAAAGTTTTACATTTTTTAGCATAACATCACACAGAACGTTTAGTCATTTAATCGTGAATTGTTTTATTTATAGGGAATTAAAAAATTAATCTCGGCCAAAAAATGGAATTAACTCGTGAACATTTTCGTGCGATCATTTTTCACAACTTTCGACGTGGATTATCGCGACAAGAGTGCATCGATGAACTAAAATCTTTGTATGGCTATGAATAGCACTGTGAAAAACTGGTACAACGAATTCAATCGTGGCCGACGCTCGCTCAAAGACGAATTCCGTGAAGGTCGTCCAAAAACAGCCGTTGTGCCAGAAAACATCGATGCCGTACTTGAACTGATAATGCAAGACCGTCATGTAACATACCTTCAGATAGAGCATGCCTATGCATTTCTCCCACCAGCATACATTCGATATTGCATGAACACCTAGCCGTAAAAAAGGTTTGTTCTCGATGGATCCCGCACAATTTGACAATCGCTCAAAAAAAGGCTCGTGTGGATTGGTGTAAAGAAATGCTGAAAAAATACGATCGCGGTGCTTCAAAAGACGTTTATAAGATCGTCACAGGTGACGAATCATGGATCTATGCGTATGAGCCCGAAACAATACAGCAATCGACCATGTGGGTCTTCCAAGACGAGCCAAATCCAACGAAAGTTGTTCGTGGAAGAAGCACTTCGAAGCAAATGGTCGCCTGTTTCTTCGGCAAAATTGGTCATATGGCGACTGTTCCGCTTGAGCAACGTAAGACGGTCAATTATGAGTGGTACACCACCATTTGTTTGCCTGAAGTCTTCTGAGAAATTCGAAAAACGAACAAGAGAAGACGAATCATTGTGCTCCATGACAATGCGAGCTCTCACACATCGGCTCAAACCAGCGCCTTTTTGAACGGCCAAAACGTCGAATTGATGGGTCATCCGCCTGACTTGGCACCCAATGACTTCTTTTTATTCCCACACATCAAGAAAATAACGCGTGGTCAACGATTTTCGTCGCCAGAAGATGCTGTTGAAGCATTCAAAAACTATGTTTTGGAGGTGTCTCAATCGGAGTGGAAAAAGTGCTTCGAAAATTGGTTTGAGCGCATGCAAAAGTATATAAATCTTGAAAAACAATAAAACCATTTTCTTTGATAAATATTCCTATTTTCATTATTAGGCCAGAAATATATATAGCATCCCTCTTATTATGGTCCGATTTCGTATATTTTAGACTGAGAAGGCAATTGAAAAGTAAAGTCCTCTCTCGACGAACCAACCCTAAAACCCTACAAGTTGCTCATTATTCTCGTTCTGTTTTATGGTGCAGTAGCACGGACGATGTCAACACCCAATGAGAAGACACTAGCGAGTTTATGAGAGAAAGGTTTTGCGGAAGAATTATGATCCTTTAAACATTGGTACGGAGACGATGAAACGATTAGCTGTATGAGTTATACGACGACATTGACATAGTTCGGCCAGCGGCTACGTTGGCTAGGTTAATTTGTCCGAATGGATGAAAGCACTCCAGCTTTGAAACACCGCTGGTGGAAGCAAAGGAAGAAGTCTACAACTCCGTTGTAAAAATCAAGTGGAGAGATTTGAATGGCGCGAATCACTAGACAATTCAGATTTCAATCATAATAATAGTTTTGTTCACATAACGGTTGTCTGTAACACCCAAAACTAAACGAGTTAGATATAGGATTATATATACCAAAGTGATCAGGGTGAAGAGTGGAGTTCAAATCCGTCCGTCTGTGCAAGCTGTAACTTGAGAAAAAGTTAAGATATCTTGGCACAAGTGTTTCTTGAAAACATAGGAAGATGGACAAAATCGGATCACTGCCACGCCCACAAAATGGCGAAAACCGAAAACACATAATGTGCCCTAAATAAAGCTATGACCCGGATTTTATCCGGTCAAGGGCTGCACTTTCGACGATCTTACCATGTTAGGATCGGTAAGTTTTAAATCTAGTTGTACGTCATTGGAGTAACGCCTTGCAGCATGGTTGCTCCACATCCTCTTGCTCTGGGCAGGCATCGAGTCCTCAAGGCAACTCCTGATCCCTCGCACAGTTTGTTCCGTGTATCAGACCGTAATACGTCGGAACGTGACCTCAGTCAGATGCAATTCCTGCACTGGCTGGTGTCATTTTCCGACGTTTTTCGACCTGCCCACCACACGTGAGTGGAGTGTATCGTACGTTGCCACATGCTGTAATAGGAGTCCGCAACCAACAACATGGGAGTCGTCAACCAACACCGAAGTGCGACACACCACGACACACCCGACTTTTACAATTTAACTGCAACGAACTCCAGAGCAAGATCGAGGAGATAGATGATTTTATGAGTCGGGAAGGCGTCATGGTTAGCTTTATTAACGTTAAAGCAGAAATAAAGTCTGGAGGTTTTTCAATCGAGATAATTATGGGCAGATGATCTAATTCAAAAGTTAGCATAGGTCGCCAGGTTATGCAGTTTATCAGACCACCGCTAGAAATAGTGATGTCTGGCGAGCTGCTGCAAGTGCTCATAATTCTGGTGGGGGCTTCGTCATTAATTGTAGAATGTTGAATTGTCTATCTGTTCTGCCAGCTCTATCCCTCTATCTATAAACAAGTTCTGTTTTATTTTTTTTTTTTTGTCAAACTGTCACAGAGAAAACAGCTGTTTCGAATTGAAATTCTAAATCAAATTAAATCGTACGATTTGCAGAACACCTAAAATAATATCGTAATATTGTGCATCATTTTGGCTGTGAGCTTGTATTTCGGTATACGAACATGTTTTTACTTAACGCTTGTAAAAAATAAAAAAAAATTTGCGTTTTTTTAAGCTTTTAATTTCGAAATATAACCATGATTTTTTACTAAGCGATTTTTTTCGATGCTGCATCATTTTGCTGAGCCACTGTAAGTCACAAGTTCGTTTTAAATTACGAAGGACTATAAAGTACTGTCAATTGTGCAACACATTCTAAGAAATAAACAAAAACGAAATATGAATAGAGTTTCTTGACGCTAAGAAAATTTAATAATATCTGTTTTCTGTTGTTCTTGGTTGGTTTTTGCATTTTTTGCATCAATTCCCTTTACTATATGTAAACATAATTGATTAAAAACCAAACTGAAGTGAAAAACAATAAATTATTACACTAGTTATCGTTTGCGCGGAAAGACAGATAGAGAATTATACATGCAACACGTTGAGTGTCACTAACATGCACAAACAAGGAGCGCAAAAAGAGCACCATAATATATACATAAGGTAATGAAAAATTCGGTTTACTATTTTAGAAATTTTTTAAATATTTTTAATTTTATGTTCACGTATTAATTCCGTCCAACCTGCAATATACAGCTTAACAAAACTGTTTAAGTATGATGTCAAATCCCCTGAAATATAGGACAATTAATCAATAATTTGTTGTGGATCATAACGACATTACATTAAAACAAAAATTACCTTTATTATTTCACCGCTGGTACACCCAATTCAGAATTAGTCCATGCAGAAGTACTGGGATATGGAAATTCACCCTAAAAAATATACGATTTTTGAAAATTTGTATGAAATCTACTTTATAAATTAAAAACTCAGAATCCAAAATGTCTCTTCATATATGCAATTTGTATATCTATACTACTATTATAAAAAGGAAGGATTTATATATATGTTTGTAATGAAGAAACTCAAAAACTACTGTTCCGATTTCAAAAATTCTTTCACCATTGGATAACTACATTCACCCCGAGTAATATAGGTTATATTTTTTGCAAGGATCTTAACTTTCTGGAAATAGTTTCCAGGTGAGGGTATCAAAAAAACTCCGTGATGTAGAATCTTAATCTGAAACTGAAAATCGTCTTGCAAGTCATTCTCTTCGCATCGCAATCACGTGCCAGAGAGTCGAGTAACGAGTTATCACAGCTGCTTGTTGAACAAAATTTCAAAACCTCTCAAGTACGCACTTGCAACGGCTTGAAGAACAAAATATTATAAATATACAAGCTCGCACTAGGGCGTCGAACTCTGAGCGTTCCCAACGCATTCATAATCAGAGAACAAGACATCGGACACCAAAAAATAGAGGTCGTAATCAAGCTTTAGCTCATTGCAAATAATATACACTACTGGAAAAAATTAAAGGTTAAAAAAAAAATTCCAAATGTTTGGGCAAATTTCAACATTTCGAAAGAAATGGTCGTACAAGAAATCGATAAAGATGGAAATTATAGCTCCTAGTGTCTAGTTTTTGGATTAGAACTTTAAAATTTTTTAACCTCTGCGGTTTTTGAGTAATCGTAGAAAAATCTGCTACAAAAAAATTTTCAAAATTTTTTTAGTTTTTTTTTGGTCTACGGGCGTGGAAAAAATCTTTTTAGCTTAACCACTATAAGGATCGGATACTTTTGCCAGATACCAAGAGACGAACCAATACAATCGTTTCCTTAACTTGTTTTTTTTTGTTTTAAATTTAAACTTTTTCTGGAGCAAAAATGTGGAAAAAGCTAGGAAAAACGATTTTTTTCTCATTTTTTAAAATTATGAGCTTTTCAGAGCAAAAAACGTGATCCTTTAATTTTTTCAAAAATTCGATCGAGTGAAACAAAAAACGGCTGGCTGAATTAATTTAATTTTGTGTACGGTTTTTGTGGACATATTAAACTGTAAAAGGCACACTTAACATTATTGGTTTCCTCAATATTTTCGATCTAGCGCTCGATTTTCCAAAAAACCACCAAAAGCACTTTTTTGTTGCATTTTTAAAATTCATGTGACAATAAGAATTTTTTTTTTTCGGAAAAGCAATGGCTAGTCGTTAATGAGAACACATTCAAGTTCTTGAAACCTACCTTTAACTTTCTGTGCGATCATTGTTTGCTGAGATATCGATAATCAAAGACAAAAGGATCCTTTTCCATTTGAAGACCGATATCTCGGCGAGAAGTGGACGTATCGAGGTCTTCAAAAAACCAAATTAAAGCTAAATGAGCAAAGTATCTGATCCTATAAAACTAAAAAAAAATTTATTGTTGCTGGTTTACGATTACTCAAAAAACGCAGAGGTTAAATATTTTTAAAGTCCTAATCAAAAAACTTGACACTAGGAGCTATAATTTCCTTCTTTATCGATTTCTTGTACGAAATTTTTTTTCGAACGGACTGACTGTTGAAATTTGCCCAAAAATTTGTATATAAAAAAAAATTGAGTGTATAATTTCATGTTCGAATTTTCATTTTGCTTTTTTAAAATGAACCCACGCAAAAAACGGCAAAGTACATACATACAATGTATGGGAGGGTGTATATAAGTATGTAAAACTTATAACTTTTGAAATGTTTGTTTAAACACGTGCGAAGCCGGAGTGGTCTGTAGTAGCAATTATAGAAATGATGTACTGACAGTATAGCGGTAAGATGTACTTGCCACAATGCTTGACCCATATCATAGTATATCGTAATAGAAAATTATAGCGAATACTTACCATCAGGTCATCAGCTCTATCTGTAACCGCAAAACATTTAATGAATCATGCAAAATCAGCCAAAATTAATATTTCTAATATATTTTAGGTCTTATATGGACTAAAATATTTTCATACTTAGTTATACTTAGCTAAATACTAAATTCCACTTATTACTTTCTGTTAGGTTAAGTCTTTATTTTCATACAGCCTTTTGAAGTTTACTATTTGCGCATTGCAATTTATATCAAACAATATATATATATTTATTGCCAATATTCTGTATTGAGTATCAATCAATAGAATATGTCGCCTATCAATTTATGATCTAAATCATATTCCATAGAAATCCCATAGAGGTCTACACAGACAGGTTACACCAGTTAGTTCCAAAAAAAAGAATACCTCTGAGGCTTAATTAAATCTGTCTTGGATTCCATAACAACTCTGAATATGACGGAATCATGACGTATAGAGAACAATTCTCTCTGGTTATGTGGGGAGATTTTAAATATACCGCTACTCAAATAAGTGCTCACATTTTTAACAACTGTATTAACTTTTGATTTACCTTCAAAATTCGCGAGTACAAGAAAGTAGGTATAGTACAATAAAAATGTAAGTTCTTTCTAACGGTATCAATCTTTAGTTTTCTGTCTAGTAGTTAGTTTAAACTAAATATTAATAAAGAACACTTACATCTCATGTGAACAGTTGCTCGTGCTCAGTCTATTTTGAGCACTTTGCTAGTGTTTTCCACAATCATCATGTTCCATTTTATATCGATTAGTAATGTAAAATCTCTTGGAAATCTGTGAACGGAAAAACAGTACAACACTTTTTAGAATTCCGATTGCCGTTGGCAACGCAATTCACTTAGTAACGGATTGCTACTTGTAATGCCTTACATTCCCCCGTAGTTAGACTATGCGCATTGAAATATATCAAAATATTATCACTTAACTATATTGCCAAGGTCTAAACCGATTGCATTACTATTACTACGTTTATGCTTCATTTCTACTCGGTTATATTATACACGGCTAAGTTCAACCCACATACCTATACAATTTTTCACCACGAGATGATCTACTCGGATAGAATATACACATTTTCTTTACGTATGTAGACGAGTTAACTCGGATGCATAAACGGATTTAGAGTTAAGTTGAACGTCAAATCATGAAATGAAAACCCCTACCCCACTTACTACCGCATTTTTGCGGCAAACGCCTGGTACTGTGTAGTACTACAGTAACTGGTTATTGGTTACTTTTTGGCAGCGTTTTTTTTTTTTTTGCGGCCCATCCGTGGCACTGTGGATAGTCGGATGGTGTAGCGAAAACCGGTTTTTGCAAAAAACATCGACGAGTGGGTAGTCGGTTTTCGTAGAAAAACCGGGTCGGTCATTGGTCAGTTTTGCTCGTGCATTTCTGCCCGAACACTTCTCAACCGATTTATGCCGCACACCCCTTATATCTGGAAAATACGGACATATTTATAATACGTGGTAGCCCTCAATTGAATTCAATTCAGAATTTACCTCGAGTAGAGTATTTGCCGTTTATGCTTATAGGCTTTACCCATGTAGAATATAACCGAGTAAAAATGAAGCATAAACGTAGTATATATTGGGGCTAGAGGAAAGTCTATATGAACGAAAACATATTGCAGAAATATAAGTGTTTCCAAAAATTCATTGTTTTCCACAAAATTGCTAAAGAATTATTAACATACAGTATACAAAATCCGTATTCGTACACCCTTTTTTTCAGCGAAAATAGACATTTTCAAACCAATTTTTAAAACAAAAACTAGATTTGGATGAAAAATGACTGCATAATGTATTAATTTTTATGTAAAAGTTAATAATATTTCCACAAAAACTAAAAAATATAGCATAAACCCACGCAAAATCCGTATTCGTACACCCATAACTTATACCTGTAATCAATATCATAAATTAAAATTAGTACTTAGTGAGATATAATTTTTGTTTAATAACTTCGTACAATCGCCTTTGCATTGATTTCCACAACTTTCTCGTAAGGTTTGGGGGTAACTTCTGGCACTTCCTTTAGAAAGTTGTTCCCGTCCCTAATATTGTTAATTTTCAACCCATTTTTAACGATAGACCATAAATTTTCAATTGGGTTTATATCTGGGCTTTGCTTTGAGAAAGCAAATTGTTATATGTTTTTCTACCAATTTAAAATTTCTTGAACTAATACCTATGTATATAAACTCAAACGATACGACAACTAGGTATAAATTTCAACCCATGGAACGATATTTAATATATCAGTGGTATATGCGCTAAATGATAGATTTAATTAATGTAAAAAAAAAAACACTATGGATTTCATAAATATATCTAAAAAACGTATTGATATTTTCGGTGAAAACCCATTCTAAATGTTACGAGGGCTGCTATATATATTTCTGGCCTAGGCAACACTAAGTGTTGCCAGGTGCAATCTGACATTTCCATTGGAAAGTTTTACATTTTTTAGCATAACATCACACAGAACGTTTAGTCATTTAATCGTGAATTGTTTTATTTACAGGGAATTAAAAAATTAATCTCGGCCAAAAAATGGAATTAACTCGTGAACATTTTCGTGCGATCATTTTTCACAACTTTCGACGTGGATTATCGCGACAAGAGTGCATCGATGAACTAAAATCTTTGTATGGCTATGAATAGCACTGTGAAAAACTGGTACATCGAATTCAATCGTGGCCGACGCTCGCTCAAAGACGAATTCCGTGAAGGTCGTCCAAAAACAGCCGTTGTGCCAGAAAACATCGATACCGTACGTGAACTGATAATGCAAGACCGTCATGTAACATACCTTCAGATAGAGCATGCCTATGCATTTCTCCCACCAGCATACATTCGATATTGCATGAACACCTAGCCGTAAAAAAGGTTTGTTCTCGATGGATCCCGCACAATTTGACAATCGCTCAAAAAAAGGCTCGTGTGGATTGGTGTAAAGAAATGCTGAAAAAATACGATCGCGGTGCTTCAAAAGACGTTTATAAGATCGTCACAGGTGACGAATCATGGATATATGCGTATGAGCCCGAAACAATACAGCAATCGACCATGTGGGTCTTCCAAGACGAGCCAAATCCAACGAAAGTTGTTCGTGGAAGAAGCACTTCGAAACTGGTCATATGGCGACTGTTCCGCTTGAGCAACGTAAGACGGTCAATTATGAGTGGTACACCACCATTTGTTTGCCTGAAGTCTTCTGAGAAATTCGAAAAACGAACAAGAGAAGACGAATCATTGTGCACCATGACAATGCGAGCTCTCACACATCGGCTCAAACCAGCGCCTTTTTGAACGGCCAAAACGTCGAATTGATGGGTCATCCGCCTGACTTGGCACCCAATGACTTCTTTTTATTCCCACACATCAAGAAAATAACGCGTGGTCAACGATTTTCGTCGCCAGAAGATGCTGTTGAAGCATTCAAAAACTATGTTTTGGAGGTGTCTCAATCGGAGTGGAAAAAGTGCTTCGAAAATTGGTTTGAGCGCATGCAAAAGTATATAAATCTTGAAAAACAATAAAACCATTTTCTTTGATAAATATTCCTATTTTCATTATTAGGCCAGAAATATATATAGCATCCCTCTTATTATGGTCCGATTTCGTATATTTTAGACTGAGAAGGCAATTGAAAAGTAGAGTCCTCTCTCGACGAACCAACCCTAAAACCCTACAAGTTGCTCATTATTCTCGTTCTGTTTTATGGAGCAGTAGCACGGACGATGTCAACACCCAATGAGAAGACACTAGCGAGTTTATGAGAGAAAGGTTTTGCGGAAGAATTATGATCCTTTAAACATTGGTACGGAGACGATGAAACGATTAGCTGTATGAGTTATACGACGACATTGACATAGTTCGGCCAGCGGCTACGTTGGCTAGGTTAATTTGTCCGAATGGATGAAAGCACTCCAGCTTTGAAACACCGCTGGTGGAAGCAAAGGAAGAAGTCTACAACTCCGTTGTAAAAATCAAGTGGAGAGATTTGAATGGCGCGAATCACTAGACAATTCAGATTTCAATCATAATAATAGTTTTGTTCACATAACGGTTGTCTGTAACACCTAAAACTAAACGAGTTAGATATAGGATTATATATACCAAAGTGATCAGGGTGAAGAGTGGAGTTCAAATCCGTCCGTCTGTGCAAGCTGTAACTTGAGAAAAAGTTAAGATATCTTGGTACAAGTGTTTCTTGGAAACATAGGAAGATGGACAAAATCGGATCACTGCCACGCCCACAAAATGGCGTAAACCGAAAACACATAATGTGCCCTAAATAAAGCTATGACCCGGATTTTATCCGGTCAAGGGCTGCACTTTCGACGATCTTACCATGTTAGGATCGGTAAGTTTTAAATCTAGTTGTACGTCATTGGAGTAACGCCTTGCAGCAGGGTTGCTCCACATCCTCTTGCTCTGGGCAGGCATCGAGTCCTCAAGGCAACTCCTGATCCCTCGCACAGTTTGTTCCGTGTATCAGACCGTAATACGTCGGAACGTGACCTCAGTCAGATGCAATTCCTGCACTGGCTGGTGTCATTTTCCGACGTTTTTCGACATGCGCACCACACGTGAGTGGAGTGTATCGTACGTTGCCACATGCTGTAATAGGAGTCCGCAACCAACAACATGGGAGTCGTCAAACAACACCGAAGTGCGACACACCACGACACACCCGACTTTTACAATTTAACTGCAACGAACTCCAGAGCAAGATCGAGGAGATAGATGATTTTATGAGTCGGGAAGGCGTCATGGTTAGCTTTATTAACGTTAAAGCAGAAATAAAGTCTGGAGGTTTTTCAATCGAGATAATTATGGGCAGATGATCTAATTCAAAAGTTAGCATAGGTCGCCAGGTTATGCAGTTTATCAGACCACCGCTAGAAATGGTGATGTCTGGCGAGCTGCTGCAAGTGCTCATAATTCTGGTGGGGGCTTCGTCATTAATTGTAGAATGTTGAATTGTCTATCTGTTCTGCCAGCTCTATCCCTCTATCTATAAACAAGTTCTGTTTTATTTTTTTTTTTTTGTCAAACTGTCACAGAGAAAACAGCTGTTTCGAATTGAAATTCTAAATCAAATTAAATCGTACGATTTGCAGAACACCTAAAATAATATCGTAATATTGTGCATCATTTTGGCTGTGAGCTTGTATTTCGGTATACGAACATGTTTTTACTTAACGCTTGTAAAAAATAAAAAAAATTTTGCGTTTTTTTAAGCTTTTAATTTCGAAATATAACCATGATTTTTTACTAAGCGATTTTTTTCGATGCTGCATCATTTTGCTGAGCCACTGTAAGTCACAAGTTCGTTTTAAATTACGAAGGACTATAAAGTACTGTCAATTGTGCAACACATTCTAAGAAATAAACAAAAACGAAATATGAATAGAGTTTCTTGACGCTAAGAAAATTTAATAATATCTGTTTTCTGTTGTTCTTGGTTGGTTTTTGCATTTTTTGCATCAATTCCCTTTAAATACATACTATATGTAAACATAATTGATTAAAAACCAAACTGATGTGAAAAACAATAAATTATTACACTAGTTATCGTTTGCGCGGAAAGACAGATAGAGAATTATACATGCAACACGTTGAGTGTCACTAACATGCACAAACAAGGAGCGCAAAAAGAGCACTATAATATATACATAAGGTAATGAAAAATTCGGTTTTCTATTTTAGAAATTATATATATTTTTAATTTTATGTTCACATATTAATTCCATCCAACCTGCAATATACAGCTTAACAAAACTGTTTAAGTATGATGTCAAATCCCCTGAAATATAGGACAATTAATCAATAATTTGTTGTGGATCATAACGACATTACATTAAAACAAAAATTACCTTTATTATTTCACCGCTGGTACACCCAATTCAGAATTAGTCCATGCAGAAGTACTGGGATATGGAAATTCACCCTAAAAAATATACGATTTTTGAAAATTTGTATGAAATCTACTTTATAAATTAAAAACTCAGAATCCAAAATGTCTCTTCATATATGCAATTTGTATATCTATACTACTATTATAAAAAGGAAGGATTTATATGTATGTTTGTAATGAAGAAACTCAAAAACTACTGTTCCGATTTCAAAAATTCTTTCACCATTGGATAACTACATTCACCCCGAGTAATATAGGTTATATTTTTTGCAAGGATCTTAACTTTCTGGAAATAGTTTCCAGGTGAGGGTATCAAAAAAAAATACGTGATGTAGAATCTTAATCTGAAACTGAAAATCGTCTTGCAAGTCATTCTCTTCGCATCGCAATCACGTGCCAGAGAGTCGAGTAACGTCTGATCACAGCTGCTTGTTGAACAAAATTTCAAAACCTCTCAAGTACGCACTTGCAACGGCTTGAAGAACAAAATATTATAAGTATACAAGCTCGCACTAGGGCGTCGTACTCTGAGCGTTCCCAACGCATTCATAATCAGAGAACAAGACATCGGACACCAAAAAATAGAGGTCGTAATCAAGCTTTAGCTCATTGCAAATAATATACACTACTGGAAAAAATTAAGGGAAAAAAAAATTCCAAATGTTTGGGCAAATTTCAACATTTCGAAAGAAATGGTCGTACAAGAAATCGATAAAGATGGAAATTATAGCTCCTAGTGTCTAGTTTTTGGATTAGAACTTTAAAATTTTTTAACCTCTGCGGTTTTTGAGTAATCGTAGAAAAATCTGCTACAAAAAAAATTTCAAAATTTTTTTAGTTTTTTTTTTGGTCTACGGGCGTGGAAAAAATCTTTTTAGCTTAACCACTATAAGGATCGGATACTTTTGCCAGATACCAAGAGACGAACCAATACAATCGTTTCCTTAACTTGTTTTTTTTGGTTTTAAATTTAAACTTTTTCTGGAGCAAAAATGTGGAAAAAGCTAGGAAAAACGATTTTTTTCTCATTTTTTAAAATTATGAGCTTTTCAGAGCAAAAAACGTGATCCTTTAATTTTTTCAAAAATTCGATCGAGTGAAACAAAAAACGGCTGGCTGAATTAATTTAATTTTGTGTACGGTTTTTGTGGACATATTAAACTGTAAAAGGCACACTTAACATTATTGGTTTCCTCAATATTTTCGATCTAGCGCTCGATTTTCCAAAAAAACACCAAAAGCACTTTTTTGTTGCATTTTTAAAATTCATGTGACAATAAGAATTTTTTTTTTTCGGAAAAGCAATGGCTAGTCGTTAATGAGAACACATTCAAGTTCTTGAAACCTACCTTTAACTTTCTGTGCGATCATTGTTTGCTGAGATATCGATAATCAAAGACAAAAGGATCCTTTTCCATTTGAAGACCGATATCTCGGCGAGAAGTGGACGTATCGAGGTCTTCAAAAAACCAAATTAAAGCTAAATGAGCAAAGTATCTGATCCTATAAAACTAAAAAAAAATTTATTGTTGCTGGTTTACGATTACTCAAAAAACGCAGAGGTTAAATATTTTTAAAGTCCTAATCAAAAAACTTGACACTAGGAGCTATAATTTCCTTCTTTATCGATTTCTTGTACGAAATTTTTTTTCGAACGGACTGACTGTTGAAATTTGCCCAAAAATTTGTATATAAAAAAAAAAATTGAGTGTATAATTTCATGTTCGAATTTTCATTTTGCTTTTTTAAAATGAACCCACGCAAAAACGGCAAAGTACATACATACAATGTATGGGAGGGTGTATATAAGTATGTAAAACTTATAACTTTTGAAATGTTTGTTTAAACACGTGCGAAGCCGGAGTGGTCTGTAGTAGCAATTATAGAAATGATGTACTGACAGTATAGCGGTAAGATGTACTTGCCACAATGCTTGACCCATATCATAGTATATCGTAATAGAAAATTATAGCGAATACTTACCATCAGGTCATCAGCTCTATCTGTAACCGCAAAACATTTAATGAATCATGCAAAATCAGCCAAAATTAATATTTCTAATATATTTTAGGTCTTATATGGACTAAAATATTTTCATACTTAGTTATACTTAGCTAAATACTAAATTCCACTTATTACTTTCTGTTAGGTTAAGTCTTTATTTTCATACAGCCTTTTGAAGTTTACTATTTGCGCATTGCAATTTATATCAAACAATATATATATATTTATTGCCAATATTCTGTATTGAGTATCAATCAATAGAATATGTCGCCTATCAATTTATGATGTAAATCATATTCCATAGAAATCCCATAGAGGTCTACACAGACAGGTTACACCAGTTAGTTCCAAAAAAAAGAATACCTCTGAGGCTTAATTAAATCTGTCTTGGATTCCATAACAACTCTGAATATGACGGAATCATGACGTATAGAGAACAATTCTCTCTGGTTATGTGGGGAGATTTTAAATATACCGCTACTCAAATAAGTGCTCACATTTTTAACAACTGTATTAACTTTTGATTTACCTTCAAAATTCGCGAGTACAAGAAAGTAGGTATAGTACAATAAAAATGTAAGTTCTTTCTAACGGTATCAATCTTTATTTTTCTGTCTAGTAGTTAGTTTAAACTAAATATTAATAAAGAACACTTACATCTCATGTGAACAGTTGCTCGTGCTCAGTCTATTTTGAGCACTTTGCTAGTGTTTTCCACAATCATCATGTTCCATTTTATATCGATTAGTAATGTAAAATCTCTTGGAAATCTGTGAACGGAAAAACAGTACAACACTTTTTAGAATTCCGATTGCCGTTGGCAACGCAATTCACTTAGTAACGGATTGCTACTTGTAATGCCTTACATTCCCCTGTAGTTCGACTATGCGCATTGAAATATATCAAAATATTATCACTTAACTATATTGCCAAGGTCTAAACCGATTGCATTACTATTACTACGTTTATGCTTCATTTCTACTCGGTTATATTATACACGGCTAAGTTCAACCCACATACCTATAAAATTTTTCACCACGAGATGATCTACTCGGATAGAATATACACATTTTCTTTACGTATGTAGACGAGTTAACTCGGATGCATAAACGGATTTAGAGTTAAGTTGAACGTCAAATCATGAAATGAAAACCCCTACCCCACTTACTACCGAATTTTTGCGGCAAACGCCTGGTACTGTGTAGTACTACAGTAACCGGTTATTGGTTACTTTTTGGCAGCGTTTTTTTTTTGCGGCCCACCCGTGGCACTGTGGATAGTCGGATGGTGTAGCGAAAACCGGTTTTTGCAAAAACGTAGAAAAACCGGGTCGGTCATTGGTCAGTTTTGCTCGTGCATTTCTGCCCGAACACTTCTCAACCGATTTATGCCGCACACCCCTTATATCTGGAAAATACGGACATATTTATAATACGTGGTAGCCCTCAATTGAATTCAATTCAGAATTTACCTCGAGTAGAGTATTTGCCGTTTATGCTTATAGGCTTTACCGGTTAAAACCGGTTTTTTTGTCCAAAATTCCACCAAAAATTAATTCCACGAGTGAACTGAGTAATCGGTTTTTTTTTCCAAAATTTTCAAATTTTTTAAACAATTTTCCAATTTTTTTTTAACAAAATTCTTATTTTTTCAACAAAATTTTAATAAAAATTCAAAAAAACCGGTTTTTTCTCCAAAATTCTACCAAAAATTATCTCCACGAGTGAACTGAGTAATCGGTTTATTCCAAAATTTTCCAATTTTTTAAACAAATTTTCCTATTTTTTTTAACAAAAGTCCCATTTTTTTCCTATTTTTTAACAAAAATTTTCTATTTTTTACAAAATTACACACCAAGTGGGTAATCGGTTTTCCAAAAATCCATGCTAAGTCCCATTTTTGATAATCGGTTTTCAATTAAAATTTGAAAAAATAAATTTTTCATAATTACCAAAATTGCACACCAATATCCAAATATTGCACACTCTTGTCCACTATAATATTCTGCATGGTACAATTTCTCACACCTAGGGGGCAACACATCGCAACCATCATATGGCCGATCATGTGCCAAATCATATGGCTGAGTTACTCACCGCCAGGTGGCGACGCAAATATTCAAATGTACTGGCAGTTGAGGTGGCAGCGAGTGCCAGCACATGCGTTCATGGCTAAAATTCTCAACCATCTCATCGACGCCAGAGTATAAAGCAAACACTTGATGCGCCGCCGAATTCCGTTTTTGTGAAACAAAAAAAAGATCTTGATTGTCGATGAACGTTTTTGGTGGAGCCAGGATTCTGTTAGTAGGTGATTTACGCCAGACTCTTCCAATTATTCCTGGATCAACTGTTACTGACGGGCTAATCGCATGCCTAAAATCATTTAATTTGTGGCGACACATAAAGAATCGCCAATTAACAACTAACATATGAGTGTTTTTGCAACAATACCAAATTGCGATTGTAGAAATAGTTGGCAGTTGACACTTCGATGGATTAATAGCATTTCCAACAGATTTCATTCACTCCATTGACTCGAAAGAGAAGTTTTCCTGACATGAAACCTCAATATGATAACCATAAATGACTGATTGAATTGATATTGGTGGTAAAAAAAAAATAGCGATTATCTTAATGCGACAATTTAGAATTTCGGTCCAAGAGAGTTGACACAGCTACTAACCAGGATGACGTAGTAAATTAAAAGTAGTGTGAGTTGTAATCATGCTGCGTAACATAAATCAACCTCGAGTAATCAATATCGTCGCCGAAGCCAAGATTGGACCAACTTAATTTAATGTATACCTAAGCCACAAAAACGTGTGGCCGGGTCTTGTAGTTATCCAATATAGCGAGAAATTATGTGTTAAAATTAAACAATTTTAAACTTTAAACGCGAATATCTAATAGAGAACTGCGAAAACTATAAGTCTCCTGCGCTATATTTATATAAATTCTTAATCTGGGGGATCTCCTCTATCCAACCATAAACTCAAGTAAAACTTATGAATTAATTGTAAGATGTTGCCATGGCAGATGAGACAGTAATTACCGTAATATGTTCCGATTCGTGCCACAGATGCCATAAAATCCACCACCACATTCCAGCTCCAACAATTTCAGCACCAATCGTAGTAATTTTAGATTGCTTGGCTGGAACCTCTCGATATGAAACTCTGCAATATATTTACGTAACATTGTGGAAAATAATATCACAAATACAGTAACGTACACATGACTCCTTCGAATTCCATGTAGAGTTTTCTCACGGTGGCACAAAACAATGCGCCTATAAACGCCAAATATAGTACCAAGGTTACGAAGCATAATATAAATATATTATTTTACGAGATGTAATTGTCCCTTGCTACAAAGTTACAAACCGAATCGATAAACAAGAATGCGATATAATGCTACTAATACCTAGCATAGACTATGCAAAAGTAACATTTTCCCGCCAAATAAACTAGCTGAGTTTTATTGTCGTCACAAAATAATTATCATTAGCAATATATTAGCTGCCATCGATTGGTCACTTCTCTGCTCGCTATCTTTGAGCGCTGCTCGCCTGTCAAAAATTTTACATGTGAAAGCAACAACAAAGATATCTAATTGAATTCGTGCTGGAGAGTATGCGAATACCTCATTAAAATTTCACTCGTCGCTTGCTGAGTGCTACCAAGTTTTGTTTTACACATTTTAGAACCATTTTACTATTGTGAACGGCTCAAAGGACAAATTACTGTCAAAATAATAAAAATTGTTATACACAAATTTGAAATTGAAAATGGCAGGTGAAGATAAATCAACTATTTTTGTATTAAATTTATTGAATAAAAAACTTTAATAAAAATTCTATTTGCTACAGAAAACGTAAGAAATGGAGGGTGGTAGAAAAGTTTAGTGCGACGAAGTATAGACAATTCGATTTAAGTGCTGCCAGTTCGTATGAAAATTTAGAAAGTTTGTTCGATTGGCTTGTCTATAGCAGTTAGCCAATCGATGACAGCTATTATTTGTTGATTATTTATTGACACACATCGATTTGTAATAAACCCAAATACTAGATTTTTGTTTCATAGACATTCACATTAACAAAATAAAGTGGTACAGGGCCTTGCCGTTTTTGAAAAAAAAATTCTGAAAAATTTCTTATTGTAACGAAAATGGCACCAGAACAAACTAGAATAGACAATCGAAAGCGAAAACTTGACAGATGTATCTAGACATCGATATTCGTAGTTGCCAGAATGTTCGAGTGACAATAACATGCTAGCAATCGACTATATAAGGGCTGCCGGGCTGGCAGCAAGACACAGTTCTGATAAGAGAGTTGTCGAGTGAGGACAATTCTAAAGAGAGAGTTGTCGAGTAAAGTGTAAACAAGATATAAGTTTGAGTTATAAAGTAGAGTATTGAGTAATAAAGTTTTAAGTTATAAGGAATTGGAAATAAAGATTAGTGTATAGCCATTAAAATGTGACTTTTATTTGACAATCCAGTGATCGAACTCAGGGTAGAGTTTTAGAGTAAACGACAGATTTTGGAAATCCGTTACATTATTTTCCATTTTGTTATATTTGATATGCTATTTTGATAAAATATTTTGAAAAGCTTTTGTATATAAGCTCTCTCTTAAACTTATTTTTAGCCGTGTTTAGTAAAATACCACAAAAATTTGCTGATGATTAGGGTATTCACAAGGTGTCATAGTGTGTCATATCGTCATATTCTCATATTTTTTTATGACTCATAACTTCGTGGTATGTTTCTTGAGTTCGCTATTTTATACCCCTACCCACTTGCTGCCGAATTTTTTTTGGTTTTTTGCGGCATATGCCTAGTACTGCAGTAACCGGTTTTTTTTTTGGGACACACTCGTGGCTGTGTGGGCGGTCGGTGGGTAAGGCTTTGGGGCGTTTTGGGGCAAAACATCGACGATGGGTAGTCGGTTTTCTGTGAAGAACCGGTTTTTTTGGATCGGTTAGTGGTCGGTATTGCTCTTGCCCTTCTGCCCGAACACTTCTCAACCGATTTACACCGCACATTGTATATATCTGGAAGATACGGACATATATCTGGTTTTGGCCTCAGCAAAAATCGCTATGTTTTTTTTGCTAAGGCCAAAATCGGATGATCGCGTATGTATATTGATGATTTTTTATAGCGGATATATAGCATTTCTGTCTTCTTAATTTTTACTATCAGCTGATTAAGTGTAAAAATATGACAAAATATGACATATTGGGGGATGGGGTCATATGTAGAAGTTCACGCAAGTGAGGAAAGTTTCTGATTGCCATTCACTTGGGAGTGGCCAGGAACGATTCTTTTGCCTATGACTCAAGCAGCTCACGACTTCCGGTTTAGACCAAGTATCCCCTGGGTAGCTAACAGACATCCGTTTGGAGGCGAGCTAAAGTGAGAAGGCGAAGCCCGCTTGTGCGGTTGTGCGTAGGGCTTGGGACCCACCACATAAAAAAATCTCCCCAATGAAAACAAACACCGAGCTTCGGATGAGAAACCCCCCTTTTGATGACGAACCCTGCAAACGTACTAAGGATCATGATTTGAGGACATGCACCTGGAATGTCCGGACTCTTAATTGGGAAGGTGCCTCTGCCCAGCTGGTTGATGTCCTCATACAACTAAAGGCTGACATCACCGCCGTCCAAGAAGTGCGATGGACGGGACAAGGACGGAAGAAGGTGGGTCCTTGTGACATCTTCTACAGCGGCCATATAAAGGAGCGCAAATTCGGTGTTGGATTTGTGGTGGGAGAGAGACTACGTCGCCGAGTCCTGGCATTCACCCCGGTGGATGAACGTCTTGCCACAATCCGCATCAAAGCGAGGTTCTTCAACATATCGCTGATTTGCGCCCACGCCCCAACGGAAGAGAAGGACGATGTGACCAAAGATGCTTTCTATGAGCGCCTAGAACGCACCTATGAGTGCTGCCCCCCCCCCACGATGCCAAAATCGTTCTTGGCGATTTTAACGCCAGGGTGGGTAAAGAAGGTGTCTTTGGCACAACAGTCGGAAAATTCAGCCTCCATGACGAAACATCGCCAAACGGCCTGAGGCTGATCGACTTCGCTGGGGCCCGAAATATGGTTGTCTGTAGTACCAGATTCCAGCATAAAAAAATTCATCAAGCAACGTGGCTGTCCCCTGATCGAAACACGCGCAATCAAATCGATCACGTTGTGATAGACGGAAGACATGTCTCCAGTGTTTTAGACGTGCGTACGCTCCGAGGACCAAACATTGACTCGGACCATTACCTAATAGCAGCAAAGATACGCACTCGCCTCTGTGCAGCAAAGAACGCCCGTCAACAAACACAAGGAAGGTTCGACGTCGAAAAGCTGCAATCACAACCGACAGCCGAACGATTTTCTACTCGACTTGCACTCCTGCTCTCTGAGAGCACTCATCAGCATCTCGATATAAGGGAGCTGTGGAACGTCATCTCAAACTCATTGCATACCGCTGCAGCCGAAACAATTGGTCTCCGGCAACGCCAAAAAACCAGTTGGTACGATGAGAATTGTCGTTCCGCAGTGGAGAGAAAACAGACTGCCTACCTCGCAACGTTGCGATCCACCACAACACGTTCGGGGTGGGATAGATATCGAGAAATGAAGAGGGAAGCGAGACGCATTTGCAGACGTAAAAAGAAAGAGGCCGAAATGCGTGAGTATGAAAAGCTTGAAAAGCTAGCCGACATGGGTAATGCTCGAAAATTTTATGAAAAGATGAGGCGATTAACAGAAGGTTTCAAGACCGGAGCATTATCATGTAGGGACCGAGAAGGTAATCTAGTAACGGATGTCCAGAGCACACTGGGATTATGGAGGGAACACTTCTCCGACCTGCTCAATGGCAGTGAAAGTACAACACCAGGAGATGGCGAACCCGATTCCCCAATCGATGACGATGGAATAGATGTTCCATTACCCGACCATGAAGAAATTCGAATAGCAATTACGCGCTTGAAGAACAACAAAGCGGCGGGGGCCGATGGATTACCGGCCGAGCTATTCAAATACGGCGGCGAAGAACTGATAAGGTGCATGCATCAGCTTCTTTGTAGAATATGGTCGGAAGAAAGCATGCCTGACGATTGGAATCTTAGTGTGCTCTGCCCAATCCATAAGAAGGGAGACCCCACAATCTGCGCCAATTACCGTGGGATCAGCCTCCTAAATATCGCATACAAGGTTCTATCGAGCGTACTGTGTGAAAGACTAAAGCCCACTGTCAACGAACTGATTGGACCTTATCAGTGTGGCTTTAGACCTGGAAAATCCACAATGGACCAGATATTCACCATGCGCCAAATCTTGGAAAAGACCCGAGAGAGAAGAATCGATACTCACCATCTGTTTATCGATTTTAAAGCTGCCTTCGATAGCACGAAAAGGAGCTGCCTTTATGCCGCGATGTCTGAATTTGGTATCCCTGCAAAATTAATACGGCTATGTAAGCTGACGTTGAGCAACACCAAAAGCTCCGTCAGGATCGGGAAGGACCTCTCCGAACCGTTCGATACCAAACGAGGCTTCAGACAGGGTGACTCACTATCGTGCGACTTCTTCAATCTATTGCTGGAAAAAATAATACGAGCTGCGGAACTAAATAGAGAGGGTACAATCTTCTACAAGAGTGTACAGCTCCTGGCGTATGCCGATGATATTGATATCATCGGAAGCAACAACCGCGCCGTTTGTTCTGCGTTTTCCAGACTAGATAAAGAAGCGAAGCGTATGGGTCTGGTGGTGAATGAGGACAAGACGAAATATCTCCTGTCATCAAACAAACAGTCAGCGCACTCGCGTCTTGGCTCCCACGTCACTGTTGACAGTCATAACTTTGAAGTTGTAGATAATTTCGCTTATCTGGGAACCAGCATTAACTGCCTTGAAATCCAACGCAGAATCACTCTTGCCAACAGGTGCTACTTTGGACTAAGTAGGCAATTGAAAAGTAAAGTCCTCTATCGACGAACCAAAAGCAAACTCTATAAGTCGCTCATTATTCCCGTCCTGATGTATGGCGCTGAAGCGTGGACGATGACAACATCCGATGAGACTACTCTTGGGGTTTTCGAGAGAAAGGTTTTGCGCAAGATTTATGGTCCTCTAAACATTGGCAACGGCGAATACCGCAGACGATGGAACGATGAGCTGTACGATTTATACGACGACATTGACATAGTTCAGCGAATAAAAAGACAGCGGCTACGCTGGCTAGGTCATGTTGTACGGATGGAATAAAACACTCCAGCTCTGAAAGTATTCGATGCAGTACCCGCTGGAGGAAGCCGCGGAAGAGGACGACCTCCACTCCGGTGGAAAGACCAAGTGCAAAGTGACCTGGCTTCACTTGGTGCTTCCAGTTGGCGCCAAAAAGCAAAAAGGAGGAATGAGTGGCGCGCTCTGGTGGATTCGGCTATAATCGCTTAAAGCGGTTCCTACGCCAAATATATATATATTAAAATATGACATAAGACATACAACAAAGCTTGTGAATCGCCTAATTGTTACCAGCAAAATACTACATTGATCACATGGTGAAGTGCTGGTATTGGTGACACACGTATGAAGAATACCACATACATTCGTATGTTACTATGTACATGTGTGTCTCGGGTATCACTTATGAAGATATTTTAAGCTAAAACCAATGAATGACTTTAAATAAAAAAATTAATTCTTTAATTAACGTATTTTTATATTCTAATTAGTTCTAACTATCATAATTTGTGTTTTTATAGTTTCACAGCATAAACTTTGCTAGCTAGCAGTACAGAAACAATCTTACTTATATGAGTCAAAAACAGCTGATTTATAAATCTACAATGGCAGTGAGAACAGGGTAAATTTGTGAAGTGATTAAATGTAACACTTATTATTTGTCAACATGCTTGAAAAATTCGAAAAGAAAGAAAAATAAAATTCAAGTTGAAATTTAAAATCTTTTTATATCCTGAAATTATATATTACAATTTGTTAATTTTGAAAGTTTAATATTTTAAATGTTTTTTAATATAAATATCTACTTTCGTTAAAAGCTCATAAAAAGTTTAATCGTTCATTGGCATTAAATTTTTATAGTATTTAGGTTCACTTCTCTGCAACTGTTCTTTATTAGTTACCCATTTTTGACCAACGGCCTTTATTTTTTAATATTTGTTTCTCTTCCTTCTCCTTCAGATTGTACCAAGAAGTTGTACGGCTACGTTTTATTGTTTGAGGCCTAAGCATTCAACTTGTTTGTACAACCGTCGCAACGTCTGAGGGCCGAATTACTTTTGTTCATAGGATGGGGCATAACTAACACTCTGCCCTACTCGTTCAATTGTTTTCTCTCTTTCGAGGAAAACAGTTTGTCCCTTTCTAAAATAAAACTTATAGGCACAGTACATACAGTAGAAAACCTTAAGTACTGAACTCAAAGACGACGACACAACGTAGCGACGGCTGATCACAAATGTCGCTTTGAAGCCAGCGTCTTGAGCATTTTGAATACGGCAGCGACATATCAAACAGCAATTTCATAAAATTTACATATTTAGTTTAAAGTGAAATATTTGTGCAAAAAATGTAAAAATTGTCGACTTATTTGCTTTAAATAATCGATTGTTATTATAAATGATATATCAAAGCTATTTTACGATTCTGCTTATATATATATGTAGCTGTTTTATATAAAGCGAAATTATTTATTTATGATATATTTTCCTTATAGAAGATTTGAACATCTAATCTAATAAGATTTGAACAATCCACTAATATAAATAGCTTAGATTAGATTTATTATTGTTGCACCCCACTAGGAACAGTTTGCAGTGGCGAAGTCCCTGCAGCCGCATCCAGTAGCGATTCCTACTTTCTAATTCGCCTTCGAGTAGTCCATTTCTCAGAGCTTGCGGACCAACGGCAATGAAGGGCACTGGCCCCACCGGTCTGGTAGCCGCGGCTTTTCTAGCTAGCTGGTCTGCGAGTTCGTTGCCTTGTATACCTCTGTGTCCCGGTACCCAGGACAGTGCTAGTTTGTTGTTGCTGCACACTCTATTGAGTTTTCCAATGCAGTCCAGGACCAATCCCGAGTTTATTTCGAAGGATGATAGTGCCTGGAGAGCCGCCTGGCTATCACTGATTATGGCAATTCGTTCGGCGTGATAGTTCCTGACTGATATTATTTCAGCGGATTTGCTAATAGCATAGAAATCAGCCTGAAAGATACTGGGAAAGTGTCCCAAGGGCATTGACAGATTTATACGTGGTCCCGCGAGCCCGGCACATATACCATCTGTGGCCTTAGACCCATCAGTGTACCATTGCTGGGTGCTTTTGCTAATGACTTCCTTAAGGGAGGAGTCCTCCCAAACTCTTTTGTTATTCAATACTAACTTGAATTTCCTTTCAAAGTGCACCTTTTTGGTAATGTCGTCCCTTGGAAGGAGAGCCATTGAAAGTTTTCTCCCTATGATCTCCAATTGTCGGGCGTTTACCATCCTGCTGCTTCCTGGTCCTGGTCTCGTCTGGGACAGTAAAGTGCTGTTTGCCGTAGAGCCAATCATCATTTGGAGTGGGGTTAGGTTCAGGATTGCCTCCAATGCTGCGGTCGGACAAGTTCGCATAGCACCAGTGATGCATATATGTAATGTTGTTAAACGGTGGCAACCTTAAGTAGGTTGGTAACGCTGAATGACGCTAAAAAACACACGAGATTGCGGCAAGTGAAGTAGAGAAAGGAAGTTGAATTTTCCAGCGAAGCAGCCAACATCTTTTTATTAAAATTAAACTTTTTAAAATTAAACTTTATATTATAATAAATCAATCACATACTAAACATCAAATTGATTTTTTACATGAGGGCTCAACCTCAGAACGTATAAGCGAAATTAGTCGTGAAAATGATGCCCGTCTGCAGATCGAGCAAAAAAATAAGGAGACAGCAGGAAGGAGCCAAGAAGCCGAAAAAGTTGAAAGCGGAGAAGGTTCGCATAAAGTTGAGACAGAAGTTGAAAAAACCAGCGGAATGCAAAGTCGAAGTGTGTCCGGAAATTTGATAAATCCAATTGATTTATTGGAGTTGTTAAAAACACTCGACTCCTATAAGAACGTGTCAGTCGACCAATTTGCAAAAATCGTGCCAGAATATGATGGTGTATCGATTCCAATTAGAAAATGGTTGCAAAATTTCAATGAGAATGCAGATGCATACGAACTCTCAGAGAAGCAAAAATACGTAAATGCGAGGAACAAAATGAAAGGAACGGCAAAACTGTTCCTAGAAACAGTGTGCGTTTCAAACTACGAAGCTTTGTGTGAAGAACTAATACAGGATTTCGACGTAAAACACAACAGTGCCGGTATACATCAGAAGCTCAGTATATACAGTAGAAAACCTTTTTTTGTTTACATTAATTTTCATCTTTTAACACACCACCGAGGCGTACTTGGGTTGTGTGCTACGCTTTTTTTGCTACAATTGTGGTAATTAGGGTGTTGTGCTAGCATTTAATCTTCACAAAACTTTTAAAGTCCGATGAACAGTACTTAAATAATTATTAAATAAAATAATTTTTTTCATTATTATTGGAATTATTTAAAATTATTTCGGATATTTATTAAATTTTATGTGGTATTAAGTGTTATTTATTGATAAGTTAGTTATATTTTATGTACAAGTGTATACGCGATTCAACTAATTTTTAAATATTGTATTAAAATAAATATATCCCTGGGTTGGTAACACTGTATTTGGCGCTTTCAAATTTTAAAAGATTTAATATTACTATTAAACAATTTGAATAATTTTCACTAAATAGCCTTGAAAGAGTATGTTTGTCTGGTTCAAGATAGTTCTTGGCAAACTTTGCAAGCATTGGCAATGTCTTCCATAGATAGTCAGCAATCTATTAGACATTGTATGGAAATTGATATAATTGAAAACGATTTCCTTCAGAGAAATTCATTTTCATATTTATATGGTTATATGTATAATGAATATTTTAAAATGCACAATTGTTTGCTGTCTTTAACATTATTCGAGAAAGGGTAGATCTCTAAAGACGCCTATACTTTTACAAAATAAAAAGTGTAGGATTCGTCAAACTTAGTAAAAGCTCTTGAGCTTTTTATAAATTTCATAAAAAAACTTATATTAGTATTAAATTTCTTGTTACCTTGGACCCAATGGTTTGAAATGCCTATTCAATAGGATCATGACATATTTTGTTTTAAAAATGTTTAATAAGGAGGCAACCACGTATCATTTGAAGCTTATAAAACTATTGTGTACTTCCAAGCTATGCAATTCAAAGTATTTCAAATATAATTGTTTGTAATAGTTTAAGTAAAAACTAGCAAAGGATTTTTGCTAATTTTGTGCCAGTTAAGTTTAAATAAATGTGGCCAAAAATAACGTACCACAGAGAAGTACTTGTATGAGAGCTGTATTTTATTCTCACCACTTATGAAATATCTCATCAACATTTAATATTTTTTTTTGCAATAATATGGCACACATTGATGTTAAAATCTTCTATAATTGAAATATAGTATAAATAAATAATTTCGCTTTATATAAGACAGCTATATACATAATATTTGCTATTTTATGACTAAAGTTTTACTAAAATGAAGTACTCAATATAAACATCACTGCGTTTTTCCAAGATGGCGGCTATCTTACCACCGAGAATTCCCCACGAATAAGGTTTTGTACTGTATGTACTGTGATCAGAAGCTTATGCAAAGACGCAAGAAAAACGAGGAGAACTTCCACGAATATGTACTACAAATGAGAAAACTGGCAGCATTGGGTTCGATAGAAGACGAAGTGATTATTCGCTACATCGTGGGCGGAATAAAGGTACGTGAAGATCTGAAATATCCATTGTATAGTTCAAAAACATTTAATGAGCTAAAAGAGCGTTTCGAGACCATACAGCATATGAGTGCCAAGCAGAGCAGCAGTGGCGCAGTACAAAAACAAAACTGTACAAAGCCTGCGCATAAGGTTAGAGACGATGATGAAGAAAATCGCGTAATAAATAAACATTGCTTCAACTGTGGGTTATCTACACATATACGTGCAGAATGTAAAGCAGAAAAAATGCTTTAAATGCAACGGTCACATAGCGAAAAATTGTGAAAGCCAAAAAATAATTGTAAACTTGCTAAAGCGTGATAAACGAAATTCAGTAATGGACCTGAGAAATGGGTTCTTTCACGTACCTATTGAAGAGAGTAGTCAAAAATATACAGCATTCGTAACCAAAGAGGGTTTATTTGAATTTGCTAAGGCACCATTTGGTTTTTGATATTGGCCAGCAGTATTCATGCGGTATGTAAACATACATTTTTCGGCAAATGATAAACGAAGGTATTATGGAATTATACGTAGACGACATAGTTGTTTTCGGACATACAGCGGATGAATGCTTGAAGCATGTCGAAATAGTTTTACAGAAGGCTCAAAGTTTCGGTTTGGAAATAAAATGGTCCAAATGCAAGTTCTTAAAAGAGAAAATTAGCTTTCTGGGTCATGAAATGGTAGCGTTTCTCCTGGAAGAGATAAAATAAAAGCTGTTAAAGATTTCATTGTTCCCAAAAATATCAGAGGCATCCAAGCTTTCCTAGGATTGACGGGATATTTTCGGAAGTTTATTCAAAACTATGCCGTCATAGCTAGACCACTAATACAGTTGCTGAAGAAAGACGCAGAATTTCAAATTGGTCCTGCACAGCAACAAGCAATACTCGAGTTGAAATCAGCACTTACGCAAGAGCCTGTTTTGAAAATTTTTAAGCAAAACGGTAAAACTCAACTTCATGTAGATGCTTCGAAATATGGGTTTGGCGCAACATTAGTACAAGAACATGATAGGAAGTGGCATCCTGTGTTTTATTGGAGTCGAAAGACTTCACCTCAAGAAGAGAGGCTACACAGTTACTTTCTAGAGGTCAAAGCTGCGTACTTAGCTACAAAGAGGTTACGCCACTATTTAATGGGAATCCACTTTGATTTAGTCACCGATTTTCCGGCATTTAAGCAGACTGCCGCGAAAAAAGACATATCCAGAGAAGTTGTCCAATGGCTTATGTATTTACAAGATTTTAACTACAATATTGAACACCGAGCGGGAGAGAGAATGAAACACGTTGAGAGCTTAAGTCGTTATCCGGTTATGGTCGTTACATCACAGATGCAAGTACAGATTCAGAAGGCACAGCAAAATGACGAGCACCTAAAAGCGATAGCTACAATTCTCGACGAAATACCATACGCAGATTACGTCATGAAAAACGGAGTGTTATTTAAACAGTGGAATGGTCAGGAGCTACTGGTAGTACCGAGGAATATGGAAAAAGATATAATACGAAACGTTCACCAATTTCTTCATAGCACATTTAGAAAAAAAGATGAAGAAGCACATATCAAACTGCGTTGAGTGCATAATACAGAATCGTAAAGCAGGTAAGCAAGAAGTGTTCTTACATTCTATAGACAAGGGTGATTGTCCACTTGCAACTATCCATATCGATCATTTGGGTATCTTAGATCCTACGTCGAAGAACTATAAGTATATTCTCGCTTTAGTTGATGGTTTTTCTAAATTTGTTTGGCTATTTTCGACCAAAACTACAGACGCTCAAGAAGTAATAAAGCATTTGAGTACATGGGTGACAGTTTTTGGAAACCCACAACGTATTATTAGTGGTAAAGGCGCAGCATTCTTGTCAAATGCATTCAAGAATTTTTGCGACGAAAATAAAATTGAGCATATAAAAATAACCACAGGCGTCCCGAGAGGCAATGGCCAAATTGAACGAGTCAATAGGGTAATCCTTTCTATGTTGGCGAAGTTATCAAATAATGATCCAGCTAAGTGGTATAATTATACATCGATGGTGCAAAAAGCTATAAATGCACACGTACACTCATCAACGAGATTTACACCATACGAGATTATGTTTGGCGTAAAAATGAAAAGCGAAATGTCAACTGACATTATAAAACTACTCCAAGAAAAATGGTTGGAAGTATTCCAAGAAGATCGTCGTGCTCTGAGAGGAGAAACAAGAATAAGAATATTCAAAAAGCTCAGGAAGCGTATAAAAGAAACTTCGACAAAAAACGCAAAAGCGGCACAGACTACCAAAAAGGAGACTTGGTTGCAGTAAAAATAACTCAATTTTTGAATAAAAAATTATCGAACAAATTTAATGGTCCGTACAGAGTCATTGAAATAAAACGTAATGGCAGATATGCCGTTGAAAAAGCAGCAGACTTTACGGGACCTAATGTTACATCAACTAGTGTGGATAATATGAAGCTTTGGGCACATTTCGAGGTTGATGAAGACATGTCATCTGGGACAGATGACGAGCAGGATGACCGACTGTAATGTTGTTAAACGGTGGCAACCTTAAGTTGGTTGGTAACGCTGAAGAACGCTAAAAAACACACGAGATTGCGGCAAGTGAAGAAGAGAAAGGAAGTCGAATTTTCCAGCGAAGCAGCCAACATTTTTTTATTAAAATTAAACTTAATAAAATTAAACTTTATATTATAATAAATAAATCACACACTAAACATCAAATTGATTTTTTACATATACAGGCCAACCGCTGCAGTTTTGTCAACTGTTTCTCTGCTGTTGACAGGGAGATCCTAGATACCCAAGCCACCGCTCCATAAGAGAGTATGGGCATGATGATCGTGGTGTACATCCATCGCAGTATGTACGGGTTGCATCCCCAGGTTTTTCCTGCTAAGCGTTTGCACACCATCATCGCTTTGGTGGCTTTAGCAACCGCGGAGTCCACATGCTTCTTCCACCTAAGTTTTGAATCTAGTGTTAGTCCTAGATACTTTATTTCCTCCACCCTGGATACTGGTACCCAGGGCTGGGAGTGTTCTTCTCCTTGTAAATGGGATAATGGCCGTTTTGGAGGGATTGATGTTAAATCCGACCTTAACGCACCACCTTGTAGCGAGGTTTAATCCTCTCTGGACAATGTCTCCAAGCGTGCTCTCAAATTTACCTCTTGCTATAATTACGATATTATCCGCGTACCCTTACATCGTATCCCGTTCTCTGTCAATATCTCCAAAAGCTCATCCACGACTATGCTCCACAAAAGCGGCGATAGTACACCTCCTTGGGCGCATCCATTAGTTGTGCCCAGTCGTATGCTGTTGATGTGCTAAGGACTGCATCTACCCATCTTATAATCGAATCATCGATCCGCCTCCTGTGTAGCGCTCTGGTGGCACTATAGTGGGAGATATTGTCAAACGCGGCTTATATATCTAGAAAGGCACACAATACCACCTCCCCATTTTCCAGAGCGTCTTCGACCTCTGTTACTAAGCTGTACAGAGCAGTGTCTGTAGATGTGCCAACCCTATATGCATGCTGACTTGCGTGCAGGGGGTAGTGCTCTAATGCTACAGTCCTGATGTAGTTGTCCACGATCTTCTCCATCTCCTTCAGAAGGAAAGAGGTAAGACTGATTGGCCTGTAGGATTCAGCCAAGCAGTAGTCCCTCCTTCCTACTTTCGGTATGAACACAACTAGTGCAACTCTCCATTTTTTCGGGATGGCATGTGCTAAACTATCTCTCATCAGCCTAACAAGGAGAATGAGGATATGTTCCTGACCACGTTGGAGTATCGCTGGAAAGATACCATCTACTCCTGGTGATTTATATCTCTTAAAGGTTCCCAAGGCCCACCTTACAGAGCCTGCATGAAAGATTTCCGTGGCCATCTTCCAGTCTGGTTGGCCCGGTTTGTGATTCTCCGTAGGGACTAACTGCTCCGTAGAGATCGCACCTGGAAAGTGCGTCTGAAGTAGAAGTCTCGCGCTTTCCTCCAAACTAGTTGTGTACATACCATCAGGCTTCCTGATAGCTAACTTCGCCTCTATTGCTCCTTTGGCTAGGGTTTGTGGAGACTGGCTGCTGCAGGGTGGGTTGTAGAGACGTTTTCACAAAACTTCCCGAAATTATCTCTTTTAGCAATTCTAATTTCCTCACTATATTCAGTAAGACTTCTCCTGTATTCATTCCATTCTCCTGTCCAGTCGACGTACTGACTTCCTTAGTGATGAAAGTCTCTTAGACCACCATGGATTTCTGTTTTTTGGTCTTGGGCGGGTCAGCGGGCAGCTCTCGTGAAACGCATCTGTGAGTTCTGCCCTATCCTCGATCCCTTGACACTTATTTTCACCACCGTTTTGCACAATTTTTAAAGCGTTTAGTCTAAGTATTTCGTCATACTTGGACCAGTTTATATTCCTAGGGTTCCGTACCGAAGGTCTACCCCCACCTCAAATCGAATGATCCTATGGTCTGACAAAGAAGGTTGAGAGGAGACTCTCCACTGAGAGACCAGACAATTCGCAGGGTGGTTGCTAAGGGTAACATCAAGTACCTCTTCCCTAGCCCTAGTGATGAATGTTGGCTGACAGCCCACATTGCTTATTTCTAGGTTGCACTCAACTATAAACTCTAATAAGGACTCACCTCTCGTATTGCAATCGCTGCTCCCCCACTCCCATTGATGCACCCTCGCATCACAGCCTAGTATCAAGGCAAGATTTGCCGAGCAACAGTATTCGACCAGCCTCTGTACTTCAGCCGGCGGCTCCACGGACGAGTCTCCCGGAAAGTAGGCTGAAGCAAAGACCACCTCACTCATGTTAGTAATTCTGAAAGACAAAAGAAGTCAATATCTTTTCTTTTGACCACATAGGCCCTGGGTCTTTCACTTGAGAGATCTCAAATTACCTTCCTGTTGATATCTGTGAGGCCTTTAACCTCTCCTTTAAAAGCCCATGGTTCCCGTATTAGGAGGGCACCCAAGTTATCCGAGATGAACCTGTTAGAGATGACATCCGAGGCTGCCTTAGCTCTATGCAGGTTCACTTGGGCTATCGACATGAGGGTTGGGATCATAGAACCGGTTTCTCTAGGAGTAGTTCCTTCTCCTCACAGGTCTCGTTACCCTGCATACCCGCACTCTCCTCGCAGTTCTTGTCAACCTACATGGCCTCCGGAGCAAGTCCGTCCAAGAGCTCTTGGGTGGTTTGCAGTGCGTTCTGATTACTCCCATCGGACTGCTCCTCCGGATTGCCTGGTGCAGCGTACCCAAGGCTAGATGGCGCAACGGGCGGAGCACTGACCTCGGCAACCGTTTTGGTTTTGTCATCCTTTAACTCTGCACCCTTTCGTCGATGCCGATGTTCAGTCGGAGCCCCGCTTCCTCATCGTTATCGCTGATGACCTTCCAGGCCGAGGTGCTAAGGCCCTCATTTTGTGCTTTCAGCAGACCGAACACATATTCCGAAGTCTTGCCGGCGCATCTTGGGAGAAATACCGTCATGTTGTAAGTGCTGGGTATGTCATCTCCTCGCCTGGTGCAGAGTGAGGGCCCAGTCCATCCTTGTAGGCGCGGAGCAGTCTCCGACAGCCAGGATGCGGTTTGCTCATCTCTGCAGTCGATCAGCAGTAGTCTGCAGCAGTAGTCGGAAGAAGATGCCCGAAAACGTCAGAGGTTGTTTCCAGCCTTTGAGCACTTCATCCATAATTAGCTCCTGAAGGGTGGTTAGTATTTTGGGCTCCATAGCTTCCTCTGGGTAGTTACACGGAAGAACCGCCATCCTGATGCTTTTGACGGCATCAGAGTAGCGGCCACTTAGTGTCTGACTGTTATGGGACTTCCCACTGCCAGTCTCCGAGACATCTCTATCTCTCTCCAGAGTGAACGCTCTAGCTTCACTAGGGGATTTACCCTTACTCAGATGCCTGAGGTACCACTTAACGCTGGCCCCGCTCATACCAGCTCTTATGGGGTCGTCGTACCCCCCTGGGCAACCATCCGCCGGAATTTGAATCGGTTTTTCTCTCCTCTGATTCCTTGACCTATTCCGGGTTTTGCTTGCAGGTGTAGTCTGTGGCGACGAGTCTACCGGCTTCTTGCGAGTAGAGGGAAGCTCATCATCCCTGGCGTGTTCCTCAAAGAGAGATCTCTCTTCAGACGTAAGTCGCTCGAGGAATTGACGCCTTTTGACACCAGCCTCTCCTGGTGTACGGGTGGTTCCCCCTTAGCTGCCTCCTTAGACGACACTACTGGGTGGGTTGGTTTTTCCTTTAGTCCTTTATCCTTGCTGTTTCCGTTACCTTTGGGGGTGTAGCCGAGCATCGCGGTCTAAGTTTCTGATGGGGAATCCAAAAATCCGCCGCGCCAGCGCCCCGTAGCGCGGTAAGGCCACAGTTACTTCCCAAGGTGGCCCGGTATTGAGAAGACGCCGTTATATTACAGCCGAATTTACCTCCCGGCTGCAAATCGGCCAATCGGTACGCATAACACCCTGGATTGGGAGGTGATAGCTCTTGGTCACCACACTCACACTCAGCCGATGGCGAGGTGTGTGCGGCTAAGCCTCTGCACTAACGACAAGGTGCCTACCATCACCGAGGTACTAATATAAATACTATAACCGTTGGTAATATTCAATTTAAAAAAATTTAAGGGGCCAAATGGAGTACTACCAACCCAGGTATGATTTTTTTAAATTTAATATTCAACAAATACTTGAATCGCATTATACATATAAACCTAAAATATTACTATCTTAGCAATAAATAACATATAATACTACAGTGACATTATTATTTAAGTGCTGTACATCACCCTGCAAGACGAGTAGAGTTACTCTTGTTATGGAATATTGGTTATCGGTAAAGAAAGCTTGTATTATTTTCTTGGTCTCTTTTGTTCTAGCAGCAGGAAAAAAGTTACTATTTCTCCTCTTTTACGGCATGTCGGTGATATTATCTTGCTCGCTCTCTCTCATTGATTTTGGTACCAATGCTGCATATGTCTTTCTGCTCTAATTTTTCTTTGTTTTGGAAAGGCATACATATGTCACTCTGTGGTTAGCAGAGCCCCCTGTAGTAGTTTTTTTTTAATGAGGCATCTATCAGTGGAGACTGTTCGATTTATCATTTGCAGGGTAACCCTTTAATCACAGGTATTGGTCATTTGTTGGGTCACCGTTTCGTTACTTAAATTTGGTTCATTGGTCTTCATTAATACGTCACCTACTTTTCCGTTTTAAAATTAAAAATGTAAATTGCTTTATTTTTATTTTTATTTATTTATTATAATTGTATGATGTATTTACATTTATAAATTAGTATGGTATAATATTTTAAAATTTTAATAATCATTATAGATTAATTTTTAAATGTTAGCATTTCAGTACAAAGTGAACTTTAATTTTTACAAACGTTTTTGCAACTATCATTTATAAATTTAATATTTTACAAATAAAGTTAGTATTAATTCTTAAATTTTTATTTTTTGTAGTTGTTGTTACACAATACAAATAAAATTCAACTACTATTACGACTGTTATTAGTATTCGAACATTCATTTGTATAATTTAACAATATTTTACATTTAAATTTAATTCATAATTTATATCAATTCATAATTCAAAATGAATACATTAGTACTAAACGCGAACGATTTCCTTATAACTATTCTGTAAGGTTCCAACGAAACTACTCAACCAATATTGTTTGATGTCAATTCCACACAATCCTATCTCATATGAACATCATAAAAGGGTTCAGCTCGTCGGAAAGAGGTTGTGCAACTGCTAATCTAAATGTCCGATGGGATTTGTTGTTGTCTTGTTTATCATGCCTAAAAAATATTATAAATATAAATTGTTATTAACGATTAGAAAATATGAATATATTTGTATTAGTAGTACAAACCTTAGGAAAGTTGTAGCTATTGTAATTCTCCATTTGTGCAAAGTATTTGTGTTTATGGTCTGAGTGGGCAATTGAAAAGTAAAGTCCTCTCTCGATGAGCAAAAACTAAACTCTACAAGTCCCTCATCATTCCCGTCCTACTTTATGGTGCAGAAGTGTGGACGGTGTCAACATCCGATGAGACGGCACTAGGAGTTTTCGAGAGAAAGGTTTTGCGGAAGATATATGGTCCCTTAAACATTGGCAACGACGAATACCGCGGACGATGGAACGATGAGCTGTACGATTTATACGACGACATTGACATAGTTCAGCGAATAAAAAGACATCGGCTACGCTGGCTAGGTCATGTTGTTCGAATGGACGAAAATGCTCCAGCTCTGAAAGTGTTAGATGCAGTACCCGCTGGTGGAAGCCGAGGAAGAGGGAGATCTTCACTCCGATGGAAGGACCAGGTGAAGAAGGACCTGTCTTCACTTGGAATTACCATTTGACGCCTAACTAACAAAAGGAGAGATGCGTGGCGCGCTGTTGTGGACTCGGCTATAACCGCGTAAGCAGATTTGTGTTTTCAATATCTGAAATGGATAATGAAAATATAAGTAATGCTGAAAAACAAACGTATATATATATATATATATATATATCTACAGAGCTTAATGCTTGTAATAACTAAACAAAAAATAAACAACTTTTTAACACATATGTATGTAATTGTACATATGTATGTACATCTTAATACGCACTAACTCAACATGCACATATACGCATTTATATTTACCATGTTATTTTCCATTGTTGTTGTTATATATTCCAAAAACACTTAACAAAATAAAAGAAATATTTAAAACGCACTTACATCCACTCACTTAAAATTTAATTTTCAAATAAACAGCGGCCATGTCGGCGATTTTTGAACGGTTCATTGTATCTCTCTCTTACACATACAAAAATTAGGGTTAATGAATTTTGCTGCTCTAACTACCGAGATTGCCACTTAACTACAAAATGTTAGCAATGTGTATGTATTGGTAAAAGCTGAACAAATTTGCATGTGTAGTGGTGTATGAGTCAGCTCCGTCTTGTAGGGCAGATTTTAAATTTTTTTTGAAGATTAAATGCTAGCACATCGCCCTAATTACCTCAATTGCAGCAAAAACAGCGTAGCACACAACCCAAGTACGCCTGGGTTATGTGTTAAAAGATGAAAAATAATGTAAACAAACCAAAGGTTTTCTTCTATATATACTGAGCTTATAGGTGACGTTTATTAGTTAAGTTTTGGCTAACCATATCGCTACATGTCCAGCAAGTCATGGGTACTGAAACTCCAACACATTTAAAGAAATGTTAATATCAGCACTACATACACACATATGCAAAAAAGGGCAAAATGTGCATAATCAAAAGCTTTGTGACATCACATTTCAAAATTTAGGGCAATATCGTATAACGCTCTGCTGCGGACCTGGGTGCTGGACGACTGGCTGGTCTGGCTCTGGGGGGGGGGGGGGGTGTTTGGTTGAGTTCAAAATGTGACAAGGAGGGGGAGAGGGGTTAAAAAGTCCTTAAATTCGTGTGACGTAATTTATGGATGGCCCCTTAGGTGCTTTAGTAACCGTTTATCATCGCGACGTGTATCTACTGGGTTTTGCCAATTAGCTAGAGGGCAAAACAGTTGCTGTATTTTTGGACTTATCGGCACCTCAGTTGGTCGTGCCATTATCAGCTAAAATACAGAAATTAAAGGGTAAACTTAAGTGAATGTTTGTGATCATAAAAAACTTCTTTGCCCGTGCTAGATTTAGAAATCCTAAAACATAAGGTAATTATTACCAACTTTTATGTTGTAAAAATTCAAATTTTACTTTATATTTTATAGAAACCCTCCTCCCAGAAATTGGATGAATCTAGTTCTAGTCTAAAACTTCTAAAGAAACCGAAAGAGTCCTCACATAATAGGCGTCGCCTAGTTTTCCAGGCCACACGGAGAATTTGACATTTGCCACTCTTCCTCCAGATTTCGTACAATAGCAAAAATAAATATTGTAACGGATTTCCAAAATAAATCGTTAACGCTGAAACTCTACCTTGAGTTCGATCACCGGATTGTCAAATAAAAGTCAAGTGCTGAACACAAAGACGACGACACGACACGACGTAGCGACGGCTGATCACAAATGTCGCTTTGAAGCCAGCGTCTTGAACATTTTGAAGACGGCAGCGACATATCAAGCAGCAATTTCATTTTTGCCGTACTAACACTCTCAATTCAATAAAATTTTCATATTTAGTTTAAAGTGAAATTATTTACGCAAAAAATGGTCGATTTATTTGTTTTAAATAATCGATTGTTATTTTAAATGACATATCAAAGCTATTTTACGTTTCTGCTGGCAAAATAACGTCATACTTGTGAGAATTTTGAACACTTTTACATTTCACATATTAGTGGCAGCTCAACAGCGGCCATTGTCGTCGGCAAGATTAGAAACATTTCTAATTTGGCGACAACGACAACTACAATCCTGTTGTCGCGTAGTCGTGCTGTTGTCAAAAAATCTGTGCCCATAAGAACGCGTGTATTTTAATATTTGACAGATGTCGCTCGTCGCTTGTCGTCTTCTATGTGTTCAGCACATCACACTTTAATGGCTATACACTAATCTTTACTTCTAATTCAAATAACTTAACACTTTAATACTCGTTATACTAGTTTACAACTCCTTACTTCTAATTTCTTGCACATTACTCGGCAACTCTCTAATTAGAACTGTGTGTTGCTGCTAGTCCGGCAGCCCTTATATAGTCGATTGTAAGCGATACATCGCCACTCGAACATTCTGGCAACTACGAATATCGATGTGAAGATTGATCTGGCAAGTTATCGATTTCAATTGTCAATTCTAGTTTGTTCTGGTGTAATTTTCGTTACACTGTCCTCCACTTAAGTCTGATCGTCCCGATTAGACATACTTCCAGAACCAAATGCTGCAAGCCGTTCTAGATGAACCACCTTCATTTTATTCCAAGGTCTACAAATTGTTTGTATGCGGTACACTACATATTTTATCCGTTTAACAACCTGGTATGGTCCTTCCCAACTGCATTGAAATTTAGGAGACAGTCCTTTCTTCCGTTGTGGGTTTTGATACTTGTTTACCACCTTATTTAGATGTTCTTCTAAAGTTCGATTGAAACGTTCTACCATTCCATCGGATTGTGGATGTAAGGCTGTTGTATGAGTTTTCCAAATACCCAATTTTTGGCACATTTCCTGGATTAGAGCTGATTCGAAATTCCTTCCTTGGTCAGACTGTACTTCTATTGGAACACCATACCTTGTTACCCAATTATTGATGCACATATTCCAGTAATTCTCTTCTCGTTACGCAATAATTCTTCTCTGGCTTACTTATCGTCAGGCTATAATACGCGACCACTTTCTCATTCCCGTCAATCACTTGTGATAGAACGCTTCCTATTGCATAGCCACTAGCATCCGTGTCCAAGACGAACGTTGAGCCTGGAATTGGATATGCTAACATTGGCGCAGTACATAATCTCTCCTTCCGAGTTTGGAAGGTCAATTCCATTCAAAGGCTTTGTTCTTCTTCGTGAGTTCATGGAGGCTTCTAGCTATGCTGGCGAAATTTGGAACGAATTGTCGGTAAGTCCAAGGAAACTCCTCAATTCATGTAAATTTTGAGGTCTGGGCCAATCCTTTACTGCCTCTATCATTTCTTGAGCTGTACCAATTGCCCTTCGTTGTGACTTTCTGTCCTAAATAACTCACTTCCTTCTTGAATAGTGAACACTTCTTCTGGCTCAGTTCTAAGCCAGCGCTGGCTCTGAGTTAAAAAACCTCTTCCAAGTTCTTGAGGTGCTCATCAAAACTCTTACCCAACACAATGATATCGTCAAGGTATACCAAACATGTCTTCCAGTGCAATCCTTTTAACACTTGATCCATAAGTCTCTCAAAAGTGGCAGGAGCGTTAAATAACCCAAAGGGCATTACAGTAAATTGACATAAACCATCTCCAACGCTGAAAACCGTCTTTTCTTTGTCTTCTTCGTTTACTTCCACTTGCCAATAGCCACTTTTCAAATCGAGTGTTGAAAACCAATTCGTGCCTGATAGCGAGTCTAGAGTGTCATCTATTCTAGGTAATGGATAACTGTCTTTCTTCGTGACGTCAACTTTCTGTAGTCCACGCAGAACCTCATGTTACCATTTTTCTTCTTCGCAAGTAATACAAGTGAACTCCATCGACTCGATGATAGTTCAATTATGCCACTATCGCTCATTTCACGTATAGTCGGGCTTACAACTTCACGTTTGGCTAAAGGAACCCTGCGAGGAGCCTGGCAGGGTGCGTGAAGTAAGGAGCAGTATATGGAAGCTGTGAGGAAGTATCGCAAGCGAATCCATGATAGAAGGGCTTTGGAAGTAGCAACCAATGAGAGCGAGGGCGTTGTTGTGGCTAAGGAGCCAAGAGAGTTCAAGATTTCAGAAGCGAGCTCGAAGTTGGTTCATAAGACTGCGGAGATAGGCACTGACGCTAGGAACAACCCAATTGATGAAGGTGATAACAGGATTGCTGAACTGAGCGAAGAGTTTGGAACCCTGTGTACGGTCGCAGGAATGTAGAAGGTACCTATGCGATTTTTCACACCTCAACAAAGAGCAAGCAACTATAGTAAAAAGAATGGGAGCGAATTATAAGCCTACAAGCAATTCGAATTTGTCAGTAGAGATGAAGATCTTACTTTCAGATGACACCCCAGTATACGAAAATCACAGACGGATGTCACACACCGATAGACAGGAAGTGGATGAAAAAGTTAAGGAGTGGTTGAAGGATGGGATCATTAAACCCAGCAATGCAAATTATGCGTCACCAGTGGTGTTAGTTTCGAAGAAAGATGGAAGGAAACGTTTGTGTTGCGATTATCGGCGATTAAACAGAAAGATAGTTCGCGATAACATCCCGATGCCAAATATCGACGATGTTATCGAAAAGTTTCAGGGTGCTAATGTTTTTAAGACACTAGATCTTGGAATGGATTTTTCCATGTCCCAGTGGAGCCAACTTCGAGGAAGTACACCGCATTCATTACACACAATGGACAATATGAATTCCAATACGTGCCTTTCGAATTCACCGAAAGATTTTGCAAGATTTATTTCAGCAGTATTTAAAGATCTTATACAAGACGATACTGTGGTGGCTTACATGGACGATTTAGTTATTCCCTCGAAGGATTACACTGAAGGCGTACACAGTTTAGAACGAGTTCTACAAAGAGCTGAAGAATTTGGTTTGCGGATAAAATGGGACAAATGTCAGTTTCTTATAAGTAAAATAGACTTTCTAGGCTATGTTATAGGTTCAATAAAACCCTCTGATGCAAAATCGAAATCGATTAGGAATTTCCCATTGCCACATGATCAGAAGGCTTTGCTGATATTCCTGGGATTGACTTCATACTTTAGAAGATTTGGATCTACTCAGGAAAGAGGCTAAGTTCGAGTTGCGCTGACAGAAGTGGAAGTCAGCATTGATCAGCACACCAGCCCTAATGTTATACAATCCGAAAGCAGTGACTGAGGTACATACAGACGATTGTATGTCTGGGTATGGAGCAGTGCTACTTCAGAAGGATTTCGACGATCAGTTCAATACATGAATCCGAAGACAAAACCAGCATAGGAAAAGTACCATTCGTACGAACTCGAGGTACTAGCGATTATAGAAGTACTTAAGAAGTGGAGAGTATATTTGTTGTGGATAAGTTTTAAGATAGTAACAGATTGTAATGCATTCGCAATGACGATGCGGAAACAAGATGTGCCATTAAGAGGTTCTCGTTGGGCAGTGTTCCTACAAGACTGGTGTACTGTATAAGAATTCAATAAGAGAACTCCTGGTAGTTCCATCAGTTATGGAAAACGAAATCATCAACATGGCACATAGGCAAGGACACTTTTCCATCAAGAAAACGGAAGAAGCAGTGGAAAAAAATATTTAAACAGACAGAGGCGAGGCCTTTACGTCGAATTTTTTCAAACAGTACTGCGAGGATGAGGAAATCCAGCATTTATTAATAGCTACGGGAGTGCCACGAGCAAATGGGCAAGTAGAGCGCATGCACCAGATTATTATTCCAATGATAGCTAAGTTGTTAAACGAGAGTTCTGGAAACTGGTACAAGCACGTGGATCGTGTGCAGAAAATAATCAACAGCACGCCGCCAAGAAGCACCAAACAATCACGTTTTAGAATTGTGACTGGACTTAAGATGCGATTGAAAGGAATACCACATTTACTCGAACTGCTGGAGGAATCAGCCATCGAAGAACTCGATGCAGAACGCGAGGTAATTCGTCGGGAGACCCGACATAATATCGCTAGGATTCAGCAGGAAAATAGGAGAACATTCAACAAAAGGCGAAGAACAGAGGTCGACTATAATAAAAACGAGCTAGTAGCCATCAAGCGAACGCAGTATGGAGCAGGATTGAGACTTAAAGCAAAATTCTTCGGGCCATATAGAATTGTAAAGAAGATGGCACATGGAAGATATGAAGTCGAGAAGATCGGTGATCATGAACGACCAAGATGGACGATAACAGTTGCTGAATTTATGAAGAAGTGGAACCCATCATTCGGGGCCGAATGAACAGCCAGGATAGCCGAATATAGGACTGTGTAAACGGACAATAAGACTCAAATATAAATACAACACTGTGTAGGGAACAGATGTGACAGTAGTGAACGGACTGGAATGACAAAGAAACAGTAGAAACGAAGACTAATTAAGGACAGACAAACAGACAGACCACCGACAACCACGGACCGCGCAAGACCACAGCAGATCACAGCGGACGTGATCGCTTATTAATTTTTTACCTTTTATTATTTCTTTGCGGTCATACCAATAATTAAATAAAGTTGTAATTGTTAATTCTTTTATATAAAATGTGGTGTTTTTACTCAACAATTTATTCGGCCATCCCACATAAATTATAGTTAATTTGGGCAATGTAATAATTTAAAATTAGCCTTTTATGATATTTGACAATGAAATAATTGTTTTACCACACATATGCAACAAACGGCAAAATGTGCATAAACATTTACCTCAAATCTTCTCTCGTACAGCTCCCTGAATGATAGAAAGAAACAAAGTTCTCGTGTATTTGAACAAGTTTTGTTTTGAGCTATATCGTGGTTAATTGCGAAGTATTATTTTGCATGTTTTATTTAAATCAGAGATCTGCAGCCTAAATAAAGTTTAAATTATTGAATAATGCATTTTTAAATAAGTAAAACGTAAAATAAAAGTTTTCTAAAGCCAAAATATGGAATTGAAGAGGGTGATACAGTAATACCTCATCGCACTGTCAATTCGAAGCACGCAATAGAAGCTACGCCGACAATGGTAAACATCAAGGACGAAACAATTGAATACTTAAATAAATGGTGAATATAATAATAGCTGTCATCGATTGGCTAACTGCTATAGACAAGCCAATCGAACAAACTTTCCAAATTTTTATACGAACTGGCAACACTGAAATCGAATTGTCTATACTTGGGCGCACTGAAGTCTTTGACAGTTCGCTAACAAAACAATTTAATTTTCAAAGTTGGAAAAGATAGAATAGTTTTATGTTAAAAACGAAAATGGAAAACATTTTTTGTATTTTAATTTGGTAAGAAAGTTTTTTAAACATATGTAATGTATTGTATTTTTACTAATAAATTATTGTGCAGGTTTCTCAGTATTTACAAAATGAAGAGGAGCTTACGATTGGGAGTGCTGGTATACTAGCATTTTTAGATGAAGTGCCATCTAGCTCCAGCTCGGAATCTTCATCAAGCTCTGAGGAATCGGAAAGGGAGGAAACCTCTAAATGACAAAACTTTTGCGGAATCATTGATGGCTATGGTGAGAATGAATTCAAATCGCACATGAGATTGCGGCGTTCGACCTTGGCATTTTGGAAGGCGAGCTAAAGTGAGAAGGCGACCCCGCTCCCGCGGTTGTGCGTAGGGTTTGGGACCCACCACATAAAAACGAAGTACCAATGAAAAATCGACGAAAGCCTCGGATGAGACACCCCCCTTTTGATGACGACCCCTGCAAACGTTTTAAGGATAAGGATTTAAGGTCATGCACCTGGAATGTCCGGACCCTTAATTGGGAAGGATCCCTCTGCCCAGCTGGTTGATGTCCTCATACAACTAAAGGCTGACATCATCGCCATCCAAGAAGTGCGATGGACGGGACAAGGACGGAAGAAGGTGGGTCCTTGTGACATCTACTACAGCGGCCATATAAATGAGCGCAAATTTGGTGTTGGATTTGTGGTGGGAGAGAGTCCTGGCATTCACCCCGGTGGATGAACGTCTAGCCACAATCCGCATAAAAGCGAGGTTCTTCAACATATCGCTTATTTGCGCCCACGCCCCAACGGAAGAGAAGGACGATGTGACCAAAGATGCTTTCTATGAGCGCCTAGAACGTACCTACGAGCGCTGCCCCCGCCACGATGTCAAAATCGTGCTTGGCGATTTTAACGCCAGGGTGGGTAAAGAAGGTGTCTTTGGCACAACAGTCGGAAAATTCAGCCTCCATGACGAAACATCGCAAAACGGCCTGACGCTGATCGACTTCGCTGGGGCCCGTAATATGGTCGTCTGTAGTACCAGATTCCAGCATAAGAAAATACACTAAGTTACTTGGCTGACGGAAGACATGTCTCCAGTGTTTTAGAAACACAAGGAAGGTTCGACGTCGAAAAGCTGCAATCGCAACAGACAGCCACGAAATACTCTACTCGACTTGCACTCCTGCTCTCTGGGAGCACTCATCAGCATCTCGGTATAAGGGAACTGTGGAACGGCATCTCAAACTCACTGCGTACCGCTGCAACCGAAACCATTGGCTTTCGGAAAAGTAAAAAAAAACAGCTGGTACGATGAGGAATGCCGCCTCGCAGCGGAGTGAAAACAGACTGCCTACCTCGCAACGTTGCAAACGACCACAACACGTTCGGGATTGGATAAATATCGAGAGCTGAAGAGGGGAGCGAGACGCATCTGCAGACAAAAAAAGAAAGAGGCCGAAATGCGTGAGTACGAAGAGCTTGAGAAGCTGGCAGCCAGAGGTAATTTATGAAAAAATGAAGCGACTTAACGAAGGTTTCAAGACCGAAGCATCCTCATGTAGAGACCAAGGTGGTAATCTTTTAACCGATGTCCAGGGCATACTGGGATTATGGAGGGAACACTACTCCGACCTGCCGAATGGCAGTGAAAGTACAACACCAGGAGATGGCGAACCCGATTCCCCAATCGATGACGATGGAATAGATATTCCATTACCCGACCATGAAGAAATTCGAATAGCAATTACCCGCCGGAAGAACAACAAAGCGGCAGGGGCCGATAGATTACCGGCTGAGCTATTCAAATACGGCGGCGAAGAACTGATAAGGTGCATGCATCAGCTTCTTTGCAAAATATGGTCGGAAGAAAGCATGCCCGACGATTGGAATCTCAGTGTGCTCTGCCCAATCCATAAAAAGGGAGATCCCACAAACTGTGCCAATTACTGTGGGATAAGCCTCCTAAATATCGCCTATAAGGTTCTATCGAGCGTACTGTGTGAAAGACTTAAACCCACCGTCAACAAACTGATTGGACCTTATCAGTGTGGCTTTAGACCTGGAAAATCGACAACTGACCAGATATTCACCATGCGCCAAATCTTGGAGAAGACCCGTGAAAAGAGGATCGGCACTCACCACCTTTTTGTCGCTTTTAAAGCTGCTTTCGACAGCACGAAAAGGAGCTGCCTTTATGCCGCGATATCTGAATTTGGTATCCCCGCAAAACTAATACGGCTGTGTAAGTTGACGTTGAGCAACACCAAAAGCTCCGCCATATTTGGGAAGGACCTCTCCGAGCCGTTCGATACCAAACGAGGTTTCAGACAAGGTGATTCACTATCGTGCGACTTCTTTAATTTGATGTTGGAAAAAATAATACGAGCTGCAGAGCTAAATAGAGAAGGTACAATCTTCTACAAGAGTGTACAGCTCCTGGCGTATGCCGATGATATTGATATCATCGGAAGCAACAACCGCGCCGTTTGTTCTGCGTTTTCCCGCATGGAAAGACAAGACGAAATATCTTCTGTCATCAAGCGAACAGTCAGCACACTCGCGTCTTGGCTCCCACGTCACTGTTGACCGTCATAACTTTGAAGTTGTAGAGAATTTCGTATACCTGGGAACCAGTATCAACAAAACCGACAATGTCAGCCTCGAAATTCAGCGCAGAATCACTCTTGCCAATAGGTGCTACTTTGGACTGAGTAGGCAATTGAACAGTAAAGTACTCTCTCGACGAACCAAAATCAAACTCTACAAGGCGCTTATCATTCCCGTCCTGCTTTATGGTGCAGAATCTTGGACGAAGTCAACATCAGATGAGACGACACTAGGAGTTTTCGAGAGGAAAATTTTGCGCAAGATTTATAGTCCTTAGAACATTGGCAAGGGCGAATACCGCAGACGATGGAACGATGAGCTGTACGAGTTATACTACGACATTGACATAGTACAGCGAATAAAAAGACAGCGGCTACGCTGGCTAGGCCATGTTGTTCGAATGGACGAAAACACTCCAGCCCTGAAAGTGTTTGATGCAGTACCCGCCGGAGGAAGCCGAGGAAGGGGAAGGCCTCCACACCGTTGGAGGGACCAGGTGGAGAGCGACCTGGTTACACTTGGAATCTCCAACTGGCGTCGAACTGCGAAGGAAAGAGAAGAGTGGCGCGCTCTCAGCGATTCGGCTATAACCGGCTAAACGGTTGAATGCCAATAACATACATATATACATACATGTATTTATGGACGCATATTTTCTTTTTATTGACTTAACAAATTTAATTGGGCATTCTTTCTTTCAGAGAAATATACAAATAGCATTGAGCCCAAAACAAGTACTGATGGAAGAGAAATTGTACCACCTAGAAAAAAAATGTATATTTATATTTGGTACATCAGTAACACCGTCACTTTTCGGCAGCTTGCTAATTTGTTCGGAGTGTCTTCTTCAACTGCTTGGACTATAGTATCGGGTGTGACTAGTTGGGTTATATCGATTTCTCACGAATACGTTCGGTGGCTAACAGTACTCTCGCAGTTGCAACAAAAAGAAAGTTTGAGGCAAGATGTGGTTTACCAAATGTTATCGGTTGTATAGACTGCACTCATATCCGTATAAAAGCTCCTAGAGAAAATAAAGAAAATTATTTCGATAGAAAGCATACCTATAGTATAGTGCTTAAAGCAGTTGTGGATGCTGATAAAAGATTCGAAGATGTAACTTGTGGTGAACCTGGTTCTCTTCATGACAGCAGAGTTCTTCGTAGATCGCATATTTTTGCATTAGCGCAGACAGATTCAGAGAGACTATTTCCAAATGAAGCTTTCATTTTGGGCGATTCAGCATATCCTGCTACAAATTGGTTGGTATAGCTGAAGCAAAATGCTTTTGGTTTGTTAAAAACAAGATTTAGAAGAATATTACATTTTACTGAACAATCAAATATTTGTTTTGTAGTGAATATAATTGTTAGTGCTTGTGTTCTCCATAATATATGTATAACTCTCGATGATTTAAGTATTGAAAATGACCAAGATGAAGATTTAGAAAACAGTTTACAAGATGAGTCCCATGAAGTTGATCAACAAACAAATAGTAGTAGGCGAGATGAATTATTTCAATATTTGCAACACCATAACTTAATATAAATAAAAACATGAAATTTAAACAAAACAACTTCTTTTTATTTCAAATTGGTTTATTACATTCATTACATGAATGAAACAAAATAAAAATTTCATGAATTCATTATCTTAAAATTATAAAAACTTATCAAAAATTCATTTAAATTCTATATATATACACATTAAAAAAGTAACAAAAATTCATTAATATTGATATATACACATAAAAACTATAAAAAAATATCAAAAATTCATTAGAATTGCTATATACACATTAAAAAAGTAACAAAAATTCATTAATATTGATATATACTAGGGTGAGTAAAAAAAAAAAAAAAATTCTTGCAAACAGGCTTAAAAGTTTCAATTCAACGAAATAAGATGCCAGTTAAAATTTGAGCCCTTAATATTAATATTAAGACTGTCCGCATCGCGTGTTTCTATTTCCCGTAAGAATAACATGGAAAAATTATTCTCTGCACTTTTTGAAATTATTGCTAGTCTGTCATGTATTATAAAAAAGAGACTTCCACTTGTCTTTATAGAGAATTATTCCATATATGGAGCAATACAGGGAGATGCACCCGTTCTCCTGGCATTGTCTTTGGCCGTTTTATACGCCGATAGCAAAGTGCGCATTTTATTCTGCTAATGCTATCACTGTTGTTGAAGAGTTCTAATGAAAATAATTACATACAGTTTTTACAAAAATATATATATAAACTTTTAACTTACGGTGAAGCCTTGTGCCAGCATGTCCTCCAAAATATGAGCGTATGCGTTGCGTTTTTTCTTTGATGGAGAAATTCTTCTCTTCCGGTTAAGTAGCATTTTAGTAGCCCCTTGGTTTCTACCACCGTCCACGTCTTACGTTTTCTACAACAAATTTAATTTTTATTACAGTTTATTATACAATAAATTCAATACAAAAATACTTACGATTTATCTTCCCCTGCCATTTTCAATTTCGAATTTGTGTATAACAATTTTTTTTATTTTAACAGTAATTTGTCCTTTGAGCCGTTCACAATAGTAAAATGGTTATAAAATGTGTAAAACAAAACTTGGTAGCACTCAGCAAGCGACGATTGAAATTTTAATGAGGTATTCGCATACTCTCCAGCACGAATTCAACTAGATATCTTTGTTGTTGCTTTCACATGTAAAATTTTTGACAGGCGAGCAGCGCCCAAAGATAGCGAGCAGAGACGTCACCAATCGATGGCAGCTAATATTATCTTGCCTTAAATTCTAATTAATTTTCCATACAGATATTTCAAACCTAATACGGCGCGTTAAAGTTACGCAACCTAATTGGTATCACTTATAGTAGCAGTGTAGAACTTTCGAAGCGTTGGAATATGTGCTGCAAGCAAATCCAGAACTATGGATGCAAACGGACACAAATCATTTACACACGAGATATTAGGTTTAATGTCACTTTTTTTACGTGCAATTAAACTTTTTGGTCAACACATGCATGTGAAGAAGTGGAACGACATGGTTTAGGTGCTTTTGTAACCGTTTATCATCGAGACGTGTGTCAACTGGGTTTTGCCAGTGAGCTAGAGGGCAGTATTTTTGGACTTACCGGCACCACAGTTGGCAGTGCCATTAGCAGCTAAAACACAGATATTAAAGGGTAAATTTAAGTTAATGTTTGTGATCATAGAAATTTAAAAACTTCTTGTATGTTTAATTAGGAGGACTTTTTTGATTCATTTTCACCTTGTATTGATGAATCACGTTGATGTTGTTGTATCGCTTTACAAGGACATGGATTCACCGAAATTAGTTCAATGGAAATACTACAGCACGAGTATGGATGTTAAGACTAGAACGTTGCCCGTGCTAGATTTAGAATTCCTGAAACATAAGGTAATTATCACAAACTTTTATGTTGTAAAAGTTCAAATTTTACTACAAATTTTATAGAAACCCTCCTCCCAGAAATTGGATGAATCTAGTACTAGGGAAATTAATGCAAGAACTGATCTTACAAAAACTACTAAAGAAACCAAAAGAGTGCTCACATAATGTGCGCAGTTTACATTTCCAGGCCGCATGGGGTATTTGACATTCGCCACTCTTCCTCCAGCCTTTGTCCGATAGCAAAATTTTTTCAACTATTCAATACGTTATACATATGTATATAATGTACCTGGCTTTTCACCGAGGTACCTGTCTTGCAGAGTGGTTAATCAAATCTGTTCACAGTCTATTAGAGGCAGGGTAGTGCCTGTTAAATATTTCCATTATTTACAACAATTATTAACCTGTAAACGAAATATATATTTACAGACTGAATATGTTCTTTATTTTTCTGTTCGAAATTGAGAGTTCAAATGCTTATAAATATTTATTAAACGAATTCCGACGGAACTCATTTTTGTTAAAACTAAACGTTCTAAAGAATGCAACGAACAAGACAATAAAAAAGCTGATGACCAGAGTTGCCTTATATAATTTACAAACCGTTTACAATAACGCAAGAACGCATTATCCCGTAATTCCAACATAACTACTTTTTTTGGAAAAACCTAACCATTATGAATGAATAAACGATGAACTGGCAATGCCTCTAGTTCAATCCCTACAATACGGAGCTAACTCATACTACACTACACATTCTCGGTAGTTAGGGTGGCAACATTCATTAACCAGAATTTTGGTATGTATAAGAAAGAGATGCAGGTACTACAATGAACCGTTCAAAATCGACGCCATGGCCGCATATTAATAATTTGTTACCGATATTATTTTATATTTATATTAAATATACAGAGCGGTAGTATGTTTGAGTGGGTGCTGCAGGAAATTTTAAAGGAATATAACTGCAGAAAATTGTCTTGGAAGGCAAAGCGAACTGCAGCGCACATTTGGTGCGTACATGCAAACACAAACATGCAAAACTAAAAAGAGAAGCAGAACAAGGATTATGCCACTTTAGGCAGATGGGTGAGTTGATAATATCAAACCTTACATATGTATATACTAAACATAAAATCCTTTGTTAGAATATACTTTTATATCCAGCTTACTTTTCTCTTTTTATTACTCTTTTCAGATATTTACAAACTACGTAAAAACTTAAGCTTAAGCTGGATACCACCTTAGACATTGGTTTAATAGTGACACAACGATACTTCAACAACAGCGTCTCCAATCATAGGACTGATAGAAACAGATTAGATTGCCGCTCATATGATAGTCAAAAGCAGATCAAAATTACGTCAGCACGTAGAACAAAGTTTTTATCATTTTCTTAAGGGTATCGTGAAAACACTGATGTAAACAAACGTATACGTGTGACAGTGCAACTCTCTCCAACACATTACTATTTGGAATTAATGAACTATACATCTGTACTCTTCAGTCTCTGTCTTTTATAGTACTGACCATGAATTTATCAAATGTGAAACTTGTCAGTTATGAATGAAAACCTATCACAATTGAAAATTCCTTTAAAGTGTAGAAATAATTATTTTGATTCATTTTATAACAAGGAAGGGCTAAGTTCGGGTGTCACCGAACATTTTATACTCTCGCAATTTATTTATTTAACTTTATTAATATTATACAATTTGACCCACGTATTCGTCATATATATTGTATAAAATCCATTAAAAGTTGGGAACCATAATATTATGTTAGAATCACCGAGGTCCTCATGTTCGATATATGGGGCCGTGAAAACCTATGGTCCGATTTCGGCGATTTTTAGAATGGGGCTGCTACACTATAAACGTAGTATTTGTGCAAAGTTCTGGTATATAGGAAGTAGGCGTGTTTGTGAAGCGATTTGACCTATTTTCACAACATATCATTGGGATCTAAGGAAACTATTACAAACCAAGTTGAAATCGGTCGAGTAGTTCCTGAGATATGGTTTTTGACCCACAAGTGGGTGATGCCACGCCCATTTTCCATTTTGTAAAAAATCTGAGTGCAGCTTCCATCTGTCATTTTTTATGTGATATTTAATGTTTCTGGCGTTTTTCGTTAGTGAGTTAACCCACTTTTAGTAGTTACCAACATGGTGGTTATAATCCGATTTCCTCCATTTTTGGCCTGTTTAAGGTAGTACCTAAAAGAAACGACTCTAGAAAGTTTCCTTGATATAACTTAAGTAGTTTCCGATATATGTACAGAAAACTTAGTAGGGGGCGGGGCCACGCCCACTTCCCAAAAAAATACATCCACATATGCCCTTTCATAGTGCTATCCTTCATACCAAATTTTACTTCCATAGCTTTATTTCTAGCTTAGTTATGACACTTTAAGTGTTTTCGGTTTTCGACATTTTGTGGGCGTGGCAGTGGTCCGATTACGCCCATTTTAGAACTTAACCTTCTTATGGTGCCAAGATATACGTCTTCCAAGTTTCATCAAGATATCTCAATTTTTACTCAAGTTACTGCTTGCACGGACGGACGGACAGACAGACATCCGGATTCGAACTTTTCTCGTCACCCTGATAATTTTTATACTCTCGCAACCTGTTGCACAGAGTATTATGGTTTTGTTCACATAACGGTTGTTTGTGTCACCAAGATATAAAAGAGTTAGATATGGGGTTATATATATATAAATGATCAGGATGACGAGTGGATTTGAAATCCAGATGTCTGTCCGTCCGTCTGTCCGTGCAAGCGATAACTTGAGTAAAAATTAAGATATCTTAATGAAACTTGGAACACACATTTTTTGGCACCCTGAGGAGGTTGCTTTCAAAAATGGGCAAAATCGGTCCACTGCCACGCCCACAAAATGGCAAAACCGAAAACCTATACAGTGTCATAACTAAGTCATAAATAAAGTTATGAAAATAAAATTTGGAACATAGGATCACATTAGGGAGGGCGTGACAAATAGGTTTTTTGTATATAACTCGTAAACCAATAAAGCTATATAAACCAAACTTTCTGTAGTCGATTCTCTCACGTACCCCACCCCACCCCATGAAAATAGTTGAAATCGGATAATAACCACGCCCACCTCCCATACAAAGGTTAGGTTGAAAATTACTAAAAGTGGGTTAACTCACTAACGAAAAACGTCAGAAACACTAAATTTCACGTAAGAAATGGCAGATGGAAGCTGCACTCAGATTTTTTTACAAAATGGAAAATGGGCGTGGCATCGCCCACTTATGGGTCAAAAACCATATCTCAGGAACTACTCGACCGATTTCAATGAAACTTGGTTTGTAATAGTTTCCTTATCTCCCAATAATATGTTGTGAAAATTGGCTAAATCGCTTCACAACCACGCCTACTTCCTATATACCAGAACTTTTAAGTCGATCCGAATCGTTTACTTTACAATATATAAAGTAAGCACTAGTGAAGATATCGGTGCAGAACTTTGCACAAATACTATGTTTATAGTGTGGCAGTCCCATTCTAAAAATCGCCAAAATCGGACCATAGGTTTTCAAGGCCCCATATATCGAACACGGGGACCTCGGAGCTTCTAACCTTATATTATGGTTTCCAACTTTCAAAGGAATTTATACAATATATATGACGAATATGTGGGTCAAATTGTGTATTATATAATATTAATAAAGTTAAATAAATAAATTGCGAGAGTATAAAATGTTCGGTTACACCCGAACTTAGCCCTTCCTTACTTGTTATATATATAACCCTATATCTAACTCGTTTAGTTTTAGGACTTACAACCAACCGTTATGTGGACAAAACTATAATACTCTCGTTGCAACTTTGTTGCGAGAGTATAAAAATAAGATATAATACATTGAAGAAATAATTAAAAAATAAAAAGAAGATGTTTTGATTTACTCTAAGCTGGCTGCTTTCAATAGATTTCCATACTCATTCTTCAAGTTCAAAGACATTTTCTGCTATTAATGCCTAAATCAAATTGAAAATTAATAAAAATATGTTTGTTTAATTATTATTTTAAACCTTATACCTTTCATATTGTATATTCCTTTTACTTAATATATATACATAAATGATCAGGATGACGAGTGGATTTGAAATCCAGATGTCTGTCCGTCCGTCTGTCCAGGCAAGCGATAAATTGAGTAAAAATTAAGATATCTTAATGAAACTTGGAACACATGTTCCTTGGCACCCTGAGGAGGTTGCTTTCGAAAATGGGCAAAATCGGTCCACTGCCACGCCCACAAAATGGTGGAAACCGAAAACCTATACAGTGTCATAACTAAGCCATAAATAAAGTTATGAAAGTGAAATTTGGAACATAGGATCCCATTAGGGATCGTCCTTAAGAATCGCATAAAAACTTTCATTGTACCTGGCTTTTCACCGAGGTACCTGTTTTGCAGAGTGGTTAATCAAATCTGTTCACAGTCTATTAGAGGCAAGGTTGTGCCTGTTAAATATTTCCATTATATACAACAATTATTAACCTGTAAACGAAATATATATTTACAGACTGAATATGTTCTTTATTTTTCTGTTCGAAATTGAGAGTTCAAATTCTTATAAATATTTATTGAACGAGTTCCGACGGAACTCATTTTTGTTAAAACTAAACGTTCTAAAGAATGCAACGAACAAGACAATAAAAAAGCGGATGACCAGAGTTGCATTATATAATTTACAAACAGTTTACAATAACGCAAGAACGCATTATCCCGTAATTCCAACATAACTACTTTTTTTGGAAAAACCTAACCATTATGAATGAATAAACGATGAACTGGCAATGCCTCTAGTTCAATCCCTACAATACGGAGCTAACTCATACTACACTACACATGTTTTTCAGCTTTTAACAACACATATGTACACAATACTTACTATTTGTATTTAAATAGGATTCTCGGTAGTTAGTCGACGCCATGGCCGCATATTAATAATTTGTTACCGATATTATTTTATATTTATATTAAATATACAGAGCGGTACTATGTTTGAGTGGGTGCTGCAGGAAATTTTAAAGGAATATAATTGCAGAAAATTGTCTTGGAAGGCAAAGCGAGCTGCAACGCACATCTGGTGCGTACATGCAAACACAAACATGCAAAACTAAAAAGAGAAGCAGAACAAGGAGTATGCCACTTTAGGCAGATGGGTGAGTTGATAATATCAAACCTTACATATGTATATGTGATTGGCGTTGCAACCGTTTAGCCGGTTATAGCCGAATCGACGATAGTGCGCCACCTCTCTCTCTCCTTCGCAGTTCGGCGCCAGTTGGAGATCCCAAGTGTAACCAGGTCGCTCTCCACCTGGCCCCTTCAACGGAGTGGAGGCCTTCCCCTTCCTCGGCTTCCTCCGGCGGGTACTGCATCGAACACTTTCAGGGCTGGAGTGTTTTCGTCCATTCGGACAACATGACCTAGCCAGCGTAGCCGCTGTCTTTTTATTCGCTGAACTATGTCAATGTCGTCGTATAACTCGTACAGCTCATCGTTCCATCGTCTGCGGTATTCGCCGTTGCCAATGTTCTGAGGACCATAAATCTTGCGCAAAATTTTCCTCTCGAAAACTCCTAGTGTCGTCTCATCTGATGTTGACTTCGTCCAAGATTCTGCACCGTAAAGCAGGACGGGAATGATAAGCGACTTGTAGAGCTTGATTTTGGTTCGTCGAGAGAGGACTTTACTGTTCAATTGCCTACTCAGTCCAAAGTAGCACCTGTTGGCAAGAGTTATTCTGCGCTGGATTTCGAGGCTGACATTGTTCGTGTTGTTGATGCTGGTTCCCAGGTATACGAAATTATCTACGACCTCGAAGTTATGACTGTCAACAGTGACGTGGGAGCCAAGACGCGAATGCGCCGACTGTTTGTTTGATGACAGGAGATATTTCGTCTTGTCCTCATTCACCTCCAGACCCATTCGCTTCGCCTCCTTATCCATGCGGGAAAAAGCAGAACAAACGGCGCGGTTGTTGCTTCCGATGATATCAATATCATCGGCGTACGCCAGGAGCTGTACACTCTTGTAGAAGATTGTACCTTCTCGGTTTAGCTCTGCAGCTCTTATAATTTTTTCCAGCATCAGGTTAAAGAAGTCGCACGATAGTGAATCACCTTGTCTGAAACCTCGTTTGGTATCGAACGGCTCGGAGAGGTCCTTCCCAATCATGACGGAGCTTTTGGTGTTGCTCAACGTCAACTTACACAGCCGTATTAGTTTTGCGGGGATACCAAATTCAGACATCGCGGCATAAAGGCAGTTCCTTTTCGTGCTGTCGAAAGCAGCTTTAAAATCGACAAAAAGGTGGTGTGTGTCGATACTCTTTTCACGGGTCTTCTCCAAGATTTGGCGCATGGTGAATATCTGGTCAGTTGTCGATTTTCCAGGTCTAAAGCCACACTGATAAGGTCCAATCAGTTTGTTGACGGTGGGCTTTAGTCTTTCACACAGTACGCTCGATAGAACCTTGTATGCGATATTTAGGAGGCTGATCCCACGGTATTTGGCGCAGATTGTGGGATCTCCCTTTTTATGGATTGGGCAGAGCACACTGAGATTCCAATCGTCAGGCATGCTTTCTTCTGAGTGCAGCTTCCATCTGTCATTTTTTATGTGAAATTTAATGTTTCTGGCGTTTTTCGTTAGTGAGTTAACCCACTTTTAGTAGTTTTCAACATGGTGGTTATAATCCGATTTCCTCCATTTTTGGCCTGTTTACGGTAGTACCTAAAAGAAACGACTCTAGAAAGTTTCCTTGATATAACTTAAGTAGTTTCCGATATATGTACAGAAAACTTAGTAGGGGGCGGGGCCACGCCCACTTCCCAAAAAAAATACATCCACATATGCCCCTTCATAGTGCTATCCTTCATACCAAATTTTACTTCCATAGCTTTATTTATAGCTTAGTTATGACACTTTAAGTGTTTTCGGTTTTCGACATTTTGTGGGCGTGGCAGTAGTCCGATTACGCCCATTTTCGAACTTAACCTTCTTATGGTGCCAAGATATACGTCTTCCAAGTTTCAAAAAGATGAGATATCTTTATTTACTCAAGTTACAGCTTGCACGGACGGACGGACAGACAGACATCCGGATTTGAACTTTTCTCGTCACCCTGATCATTTTTATACTCTCGCAACCTGTTGCACAGAGTATTATAGTTTTGTTCACATAACGGTTGTTTGTGTCACCAAGAAATAAAAGAGTTAGATATGGGGTTATATATATATAAATGATCAGGATGACGAGTGGATTTGAAATCCGGATGTCTGTCCGTCCGTCTGTCCGTGCAAGCGATAACTTGAGTAAAAATTAAGATATCTTAATGAAACTTGGAACACACATTTTTTGGCACCCTGAGGAGGTTGCTTTCAAAAATAGGCAAAATCTGTCCACAGCTACGCCCACAAAATGGCGGAAACCGAAAACCTATACCGTGTCATAACTAAGCCATAAATAAAGTTATGAAAATAAAATTTGGAACATAGGATCGCATTACGGAGGGGCACATTTGAATGTAATTTTTTGGGAAAAGTGGGCGTGGCCCCGCCCCTACTAAGTTTTTTGTACATATCTCGCAAACCAATAGTGCTATATAAACCAAACTTTCTGCAGTCGTTTTTTTAGCCACTTCCTAATGCAGTCCAAAAATGAAAGAAATCGGAAATTTTTTTTAGAATATACTTTTATATCCAGCTTACTTTTCTCTTTTTATTACTCTTTTCAGATATTTGCAAACTTCGAAATAACCTTAGAAATAATTATTTTGATTCATTTTATAACAAGGAAGGGCTAAGTTCGGGTGTAACCGAACATTTTATACTCTCGCAATTTATTTATTTAACTTTATTAATATTATACAATTTGACCCACATATTCGTCATATATATTGTATAAAATCCATTAAAAGTTGGAAACCATAATATTATGTTAGAATCACCGAGGTCCTCATGTTCCATATATGGGGCCGTGAAAACCTATGGTCCGATTTCGGCGATTTTTAGAATGGGGCTGCTACACTATAAACGTAGTATTTGTGCAAAGTTCTGCATCGATATCTTCACTAGTGCTTACTTTATATATTGTAAAGTAAACGATTCAGATCGTTTTCAAAGTTCTGGTATATAGGAAGTAGGCGTGTTTGTGAAGCGATTTGACCTATTTTCACAACATATCATTGGGATCTAAGGAAACTATTACAAACCAAGTTGAAATCGGTCGAGTAGTTCCTGAGATATGGTTTTTGACCCATAAGTGGGTGATGCCACGAATGAATGAATAAACGATGAACTGGCAATGCCTCTAGTTCAATCCCTACAATACGGAGCTAACTCATACTACACTACACTTTTCAGCTTTTAACAACACATATGTACACAATACTAACTATTTGTATTTAAATAGGATTCTCGGTAGTTAGTCGACGCCATGGCCGCATATTAATAATTTGTTACCGATATTATTTTATATTTATATTAAATATACAGAGCGGTACTATGTTTGAGTGGGTGTTGCAGGAAATTTTAAAGGAATGTAACTGCAGAAAATTGTCTTGGAAGGCAAAGCGAGCTGCAACGCACATCTGGAGCGTACATGCAAACACAAACATGCAAAACTAAAAAGAGAAGCAGAACAAGGAGTATGCCACTTTAGGCAGATGGGTGAGTTGATAATATCAAACCTTACATATGTATATGTGATTGGCGTTGCAACCGTTTAGCCGGTTATAGCCGAATCGACGATAGTGCGCCACCTCTCTCTCTCCTTCGCAGTTCGGCGCCAGTTGGAGATCCCAAGTGTAACCAGGTCGCTCTCCACCTGGCCCCTTCAACGGAGTGGAGGCCTTCCCCTTCCTCGGCTTCCTCCGGCGGGTACTGCATCGAACACTTTCAGGGCTGGAGTGTTTTCGTCCATTCGGACAACATGACCTAGCCAGCGTAGCCGCTGTCTTTTTATTCGCTGAACTATGTCAATGTCGTCGTATAACTCGTACAGCTCATCGTTCCTTCGTCTGCGGTATTCGCCGTTGCCAATGTTCTGAGGACCATAAATCTTGCGCAAAATTTTCCTCTCGAAAACTCCTAGTGTCGTCTCATCTGATGTTGACTTCGTCCAAGATTCTGCACCGTAAAGCAGGACGGGAATGATAAGCGACTTGTAGAGCTTGATTTTGGTTCGTCGAGAGAGGACTTTACTGTTCAATTGCCTACTCAGTCCAAAGTAGCACCTGTTGGCAAGAGTTATTCTGCGCTGGATTTCGAGGCTGACATTGTTCGTGTTGTTGATGCTGGTTCCCAGGTATACGAAATTATCTACGACCTCGAAGTTATGACTGTCAACAGTGACGTGGGAGCCAAGACGCGAATGCGCCGACTGTTTGTTTGATGACAGGAGATATTTCGTCTTGTCCTCATTCACCTCCAGACCCATTCGCTTCGCCTCCTTATCCATGCGGGAAAAAGCAGAACAAACGGCGCGGTTGTTGCTTCCGATGATATCAATATCATCGGCGTACGCCAGGAGCTGTACACTATTGTAGAAGATTGTACCTTCTCGGTTTAGCTCTGCAGCTCTTATAATTTTTTCCAGCATCAGGTTAAAGAAGTCGCACGATAGTGAATCACCTTGTCTGAAACCTCGTTTGGTATCGAACGGCTCGGAGAGGTCCTTCCCAATCATGACGGAGCTTTTGGTGTTGCTCAACGTCAACTTACACAGCCGTATTAGTTTTGCGGGGATACCAAATTCAGACATCGCGGCATAAAGGCAGTTCCTTTTCGTGCTGTCGAAAGCAGCTTTAAAATCGACAAAAAGGTGGTGTGTGTCGATACTCTTTTCACGGGTCTTCTCCAAGATTTGGCGCATGGTGAATATCTGGTCAGTTGTCGATTTTCCAGGTCTAAAGCCACACTGATAAGGTCCAATCAGTTTGTTGACGGTGGGCTTTAGTCTTTCACACAGTACGCTCGATAGAACCTTGTATGCGATATTTAGGAGGCTGATCCCACGGTATTTGGCGCAGATTGTGGGATCTCCCTTTTTATGGATTGGGCAGAGCACACTGAGATTCCAATCGTCAGGCATGCTTTCTTCTGAGTGCAGCTTCCATCTGTCATTTTTTATGTGAAATTTAATGTTTCTGGCGTTTTTCGTTAGTGAGTTAACCCACTTTTAGTAGTTTTCAACATGGTGGTTATAATCCGATTTCCTCCATTTTTGGCCTGTTTACGGTAGTACCTAAAAGAAACGACTCTAGAAAGTTTCCTTGATATAACTTAAGTAGTTTCCGATATATGTACAGAAAACTTAGTAGGGGGCGGGGCCACGCCCACTTCCCAAAAAAAATACATCCACATATGCCCCTTCATAGTGCTATCCTTCATACCAAATTTTACTTCCATAGCTTTATTTATAGCTTAGTTATGACACTTTAAGTGTTTTCGGTTTTCGACATTTTGTGGGCGTGGCAGTAGTCCGATTACGCCCATTTTCGAACTTAACCTTCTTATGGTGCCAAGATATACGTCTTCCAAGTTTCAAAAAGATGAGATATCTTTATTTACTCAAGTTACAGCTTGCACGGACGGACGGACAGACAGACATCCGGATTTGAACTTTTCTCGTCACCCTGATCATTTTTATACTCTCGCAACCTGTTGCACAGAGTATTATAGTTTTGTTCACATAACGGTTGTTTGAGAAAAGTGGGCGTGGCCCCGCCCCTACTAAGTTTTTTGTACATATCTCGCAAACCAATAGTGCTATATAAACCAAACTTTCTGCAGTCGTTTTTTTAGCCACTTCCTAATGCAGTCCAAAAATGAAAGAAATCGGAAATTTTTTTTAGAATATACTTTTATATCCAGCTTACTTTTCTCTTTTTATTACTCTTTTCAGATATTTGCAAACTTCGAAATAACCTTAGAAATAATTATTTTGATTCATTTTATAACAAGGAAGGGCTAAGTTCGGGTGTAACCGAACATTTTATACTCTCGCAATTTATTTATTTAACTTTATTAATATTATACAATTTGACCCACATATTCGTCATATATATTGTATAAAATCCATTAAAAGTTGGAAACCATAATATTATGTTAGAATCACCGAGGTCCTCATGTTCCATATATGGGGCCGTGAAAACCTATGGTCCGATTTCGGCGATTTTTAGAATGGGGCTGCTACACTATAAACGTAGTATTTGTGCAAAGTTCTGCATCGATATCTTCACTAGTGCTTACTTTATATATTGTAAAGTAAACGATTCAGATCGTTTTCAAAGTTCTGGTATATAGGAAGTAGGCGTGTTTGTGAAGCGATTTGACCTATTTTCACAACATATCATTGGGATCTAAGGAAACTATTACAAACCAAGTTGAAATCGGTCGAGTAGTTCCTGAGATATGGTTTTTGACCCATAAGTGGGTGATGCCACGAATGAATGAATAAACGATGAACTGGCAATGCCTCTAGTTCAATCCCTACAATACGGAGCTAACTCATACTACACTACACTTTTCAGCTTTTAACAACACATATGTACACAATACTAACTATTTGTATTTAAATAGGATTCTCGGTAGTTAGTCGACGCCATGGCCGCATATTAATAATTTGTTACCGATATTATTTTATATTTATATTAAATATACAGAGCGGTACTATGTTTGAGTGGGTGTTACAGGAAATTTTAAAGGAATATAACTGCAGAAAATTGTCTTGGAAGGCAAAGCGAGCTGCAACGCACATCTGGTGCGTACATGCAAACACAAACATGCAAAACTAAAAAGAGAAGCAGAACAAGGAGTATGCCACTTTAGGCAGATGGGTGAGTTGATAATATCAAACCTTACATATGTATATGTGATTGGCGTTGCAACCGTTTAGCCGGTTATAGCCGAATCGACGATAGTGCGCCACCTCTCTCTCTCCTTCGCAGTTCGGCGCCAGTTGGAGATCCCAAGTGTAACCAGGTCGCTCTCCACCTGGTCCCTCCAACGGAGTGGAGGCCTTCCCCTTCCTCGGCTTCCTCCGGCGGGTACTGCATCGAACACTTTCAGGGCTGGAGTGTTTTCGTCCATTCGGACAACCTGACCTAGCCAGCGTAGCCGCTGTCTTTTTATTCGCTGAACTATGTCAATGTCGTCGTATAACTCGTACAGCTCATCGTTCCATCGTCTGCGGTATTCGCCGTTGCCAATGTTCTGAGGACCGTAAATCTTGCGCAAAATTTTCCTCTCGAAAACTCCTAGTGTTGTCTCATCTGATGTTGACTTCGTCCGAGATTCTGCACCGTAAAGCAGGACAGGAATGATAAGCGACTTGTAGAGCTTGAATTTGGTTCGTCGAGAGAGGACTTTACTGTTCAATTGCCTACTCAGTCCAAAGTAGCACCTGTTGGCAAGAGTTATTCTGCGCTGGATTTCGAGGCTGACATTGTTCGTGTTGTTGATGCTGGTTCCCAGGTATACGAAATTATCTACGACCTCGAAGTTATGACTGTCAACAGTGACGTGGGAGCCAAGACGCGAATGCGCCGACTGTTTGTTTGATGACAGGAGATATTTCGTCTTGTCCTCATTCACCTCCAGACCCATTCGCTTCGCCTCCTTATCCATGCGGGAAAAAGCAGAACAAACGGCGCGGTTGTTGCTTCCGATGATATCAATATCATCGGCGTACGCCAGGAGCTGTACACTCTTGCAGAAGATTGTACCTTCTCGGTTTAGCTCTGCAGCTCTTATAATTTTTTCCAGCATCAGGTTAAAGAAGTCGCACGATAGTGAATCACCTTGTCTGAAACCTCGTTTGGTATCGAACGGCTCGGAGAGGTCCTTCCCAATCATGACGGAGCTTTTGGTGTTGCTCAACGTCAACTTACACAGCCGTATTAGTTTTGCGGGGATACCAAATTCAGACATCGCGGCATAAAGGCAGTTCCTTTTCGTGCTGTCGAAAGCAGCTTTAAAATCGACAAAAAGGTGGTGTGTGTCGATACTTTTTACGGGTCTTCTCCAAGATTTGGCGCATGGTGAATATCTGGTCAGTTGTCGATTTTCCAGGTCTAAAGCCCCACTGACAAGGTCCAATCAGTTTGTTGACGGTGGGCTTTAGTCTTTCACACAGTACGCTCGATAGAACCTTGTATGCGATATTTAGGAGGCTGATCCCACGGTATTTGGCGCAGATTGTGGGATCTCCCTTTTTATGGATTGGGCAGAGCACACTGAGATTCCAATCGTCAGGCATGCTTTCTTCCGACCATATTCTGCAAAGAAGCTGATGCATGCACCTTATCAGTTCTTCGCCGCCGTATTTGAATAGTTCTGCCGGTAATCTATCGGCCCCCGCTGCTTTGTTGTTCTTCACGCGGGTAATTGCTATTCGAATTTCTTCATGGTCGGGTAATGGAACATCTGTTCCATCGTCATCGATTGGGGGATCGGGTTCGCTATCTCCTGGTGTTGTACTAAACATAAAATCTTTTTTTAGAATATACTTTTGTATCCAGCTTACTTTTCTCTTTTTATTATTACTCTTTTCAGATATTTGCAAACTTCGTAAAAACTTAAACTTAAGCTGGATACCACCTTAGACATTGCTTTAATAGTGACACAACGATACTTCTACAACAGCGTCTCCAATCATAGGACTGATAGAAACAGATTAGATTGCCGCTCATATGATAGTCAAAAGCTGATCAAAATTACGTCAGCACGTAGAACAAAGTTTCTATCATTTTCTTAAGGGTATCGTGAACACACTGATGTAAACAAACGTATACGTGTGACAGTGCAACTCTCTCCAACACATTACTATTTGGAATTAATGAACTATACATCTGTACTCTTCAGTCTCTGTCTTTTATAGTACTGACCATGAATTTATCAAATGTGAAACTTGTCAGTTATGAATGAAAACCTGTCAAAATTGAAAAGTCCTTTAAAGTGTAGAAATAATTCTTTTGATTCATTTTATAACACCTATAATTTTTGTTCTAATATTCATTGCTTAAAAAAAACATACATAACAAGTGAGGAAAGGCTAAGTTCAGGCGTAACCGAACATTTTATACTCTCTCAATTAATTTTGTAATTTTGTAAAGATAACACAATTCGACCCATATATTCGGCATAAAGGGTCGAATAGAATAACGAAAATCATCATAAATAGTATATGGGGACTGTGGTAATTCATAAACCGATTTCACTCGTTTTCACCACCAAGATACAATGTATCGAAGACTATACGCTCACTTTATTTAATATTACTTATAATTAGGTATATGGGATCTGGGGCAAGTTATGACCCGATTTTTACCATTTCAGGTACAGAGAGAAACTGTTATAAGAAAAAAATTCAGAGGGAATGAATTACATTAAAATATCTGAGGGATTTACCTATATTTTCGGTGAAAAATTAACCTTAGGCACTGAGTTCTTCTTGTTCGATATCAGGGGCCTTGAAAAGTCATGGTACGATTTTGACAATTTTTCCACAAGTGATGTCACAGCTCAAATACAGTATTTGTGTAAAGTTTTATTCCGCTAGCTTCATTGGTTCCTTATGAATACATTATAAAGTGAACGAATCAGAAGGATTCAAAATTGAGTTATATGGGAAGTAGGCGTTGTTGTGAACCGATTTCGCCCATATTCCACCAGTGTCATCAGGGTGTCAAGAAAGTGTTATATACCGAATTTCATTCGAATCTGTCGAGTAGTTCCTGAGATATGGTTTTTGACCCATAATTGGCGACGCCACTCCCATTTTCCATTTTGTAAAAAAATCTCAGTGCAGCTTCTTTCTGCCATTTCTTATGTAAAATTTGGTGTTTCTGACGTTTCTCGTTAGTGAGTTAACCCACTTTTAGTAGTTTTCAACATGGTGGTTATAATCCGATTTCCTCCATTTTTGGCCTGTTTACGGTAGTACCTAAAAGAAACGACTCTAGAAAGTTTCCTTGATATAACTTAAGTAGTTTCCGATATACGTACAGAAAACTTAGTAGGGGGCGGGGCCACGCCCACTTCCCAAAAAAAATATATCCACATATGCCCCTTCATAGTGCTATCCTTCATACCAAATTTTACTTCCATAGCTTTATTTATAGCTTAGTTATGACACTTTAAGTGTTTTCGGTTTTCGACATTTTGTGGGCGTGGCAGTGGTCCGATTACGCCCATTTTCGAACTTAACCTTCTTATGGTGCCAAGATATACGTCTTCCAAGTTTCAAAAAGATGAGATATCTTTATTTACTCAAGTTACAGCTTGCACGGACGGACGGACAGACAGACATCCGGATTTGAACTTTTCTCGTCACCCTGATCATTTTTATACTCTCGCAACCTGTTGCACAGAGTATTATAGTTTTGTTCACATAACGGTTGTTTGTGTCACCAAGAAAAAAAAGAGTTAGATATGGGGTTATATATATATAAATGATCAGGATGACGAGTGGATTTGAAATCCGGATGTCTGTCCGTCCGTCTGTCCGTGCAAGCGATAACTTGAGTAAAAATTAAGATATCTTAATGAAACTTGGAACACACATTTTTTGGCACCCTGAGGAGGTTGCTTTCAAAAATAGGCAAAATCTGTCCACAGCTACGCCCACAAAATGGCGGAAACCGAAAACCTATACCGTGTCATAACTAAGCCATAAATAAAGTTATGAAAATAAAATTTGGAACATAGGATCGCTTTACGGAGGGGCACATTTGAATGTAATTTTTTGGGAAAAGTGGGCGTGGCCCCGCCCCTACTAAGTTTTTTGTACATATCTCGCAAACCAATAGAGCTATATAAACCAAACTTTCTGCAGTCGTTTTTTTAGCCACTTCCTAATGCAGTCCAAAAATGAAAGAAATCGGAAATTTTTTTTAGAATATACTTTTATATCCAGCTTACTTTTCTCTTTTTATTACTCTTTTCAGATATTTGCAAACTTCGAAATAAACTTAGAAATAATTATTTTGATTCATCTTATAGCAAGGAAGGGCTAAGTTCGGGTGTAACCGAACATTTTATACTCTCGCAATTTATTTATTTAACTTTATTAATATTATACAATTTGACCCACATATTCGTCATATATATTGTATAAAATCCATTAAAAATTGGAAACCATAATATTATGTTAGAATCACCGAGGTCCTCATGTTCGATATATGGGGCCGTGAAAACCTATGGTCCGATTTCGGCAATTTTTAGAATGGGGCTGCTACACTATAAACGTAGTATTTGTGCAAAGTTCTGCACCGATATCTTCACTAGTGCTTACTTTATATATTGTAAAGTAAACGATTCAGATCGTTTTCAAAGTTCTGGTATATAGGAAGTAGGCGTGTTTGTGAAGCGATTTGACCTATTTTCACAACATATCATTGGGATCTAAGGAAACTATTACAAACCAAGTTGAAATCGGTCGAGTAGTTCCTGAGATATGGTTTTTGACCCATAAGTGGGTGATGCCACGCCCATTTTCCATTTTGTAAAAAATCTGAGTGCAGCTTCCATCTGTCATTTTTTATGTGAAATTTAATGTTTCTGGCGTTTTTCGTTAGTGAGTTAACCCACTTTTAGTAGTTTTCAACATGGTGGTTATAATCCGATTTCTTCCATTTTTGGCCTGTTTAAGGTAGTACCGAAAAGAAACGACTCTAGAAAGTTTCCTTGATATAACTTAAGTAGTTTCCGATATATGTACAGAAAACTTAGTAGGGGGCGGGCCACGCCCACTTCCCAAAAAAAATACATCCACAAATGCCCCTTCATAGTGCTATCCTTCATACCAAATTTTACTTCCATAGCTTTATTTATAGCTTAGTTATGACACTTTAAGTGTTTTCGGTTTTCGACATTTTGTGGGCGTGGCAGTGGTCCTATTACGCCCATTTTCGAACTTAACCTTCTTATGGTGCCAAGATATACGTCTTCCAAGTTTCATCAAGATATCTCATCAAGATATCTTATTTTTACTGCTTGCACGGACGGACGGACAGACAGACATCCGGATTTGAACTTTTCACGTCACCCTGATAATTTTTATACTCTCGCAACCTGTTGCACAGAGTATTATAGTTTTGTTCACATAACGGTTGTTTGTGTCACCAAGAAATAGAAGAGTTAGATATGGGGTTATATATATATAAATGATCAGGATGACGAGTGGATTTGAAATCCGGATGTCTGTCCGTCCGTCTGTCCGTGCAAGCGATAACTTGAGTAAAAATTAAGATATCTTAATGAAACTTGGAACACACATTTTTTGGCACCCTGAGGAGGTTGCTTTCAAAAATGGGCAAAATCGGTCCACTGCCACGCCCACAAAATGGCAAAACCGAAAACCTATACAGTGTCATAACCAAGCCATAAATAAAGTTATGAAAATAAAATTTGGAACATAGGATCACATTAGGGAGGGCGTGACAAATAGGTTTTTTGTATATAACTCGTAAACCAATAAAGCTATATAAACCAAACTTTCTGTAGTCGATTCTCTCACGTACCCCACCCCACCCCATGAAAATAGTTGAAATCGGATAATAACCACGCCCACCTCCCATACAAAGGTTAGGTTGAAAATTACTAAAAGTGGGTTAACTCACTAACGAAAAACGTCAGAAACACTAAATTTCACATAAGAAATGGCAGATGGAAGCTGCACTCAGGTTTTTTTTACAAAATGGAAAATGGGCGTGGCATCGCCCACTTATGGGTCAAAAACCATATCTCAGGAACTACTCGACCGATTTCAATGAAACTTGGTTTGTAATAGTTTCCTTATCTCCCAATAATATGTTGTGAAAAATGGCCAAATCGCTTCACAACCACGCCTACTTCCTATATACCAGAACTTTGAAGTCGATCCGAATCGTTTACTTTACAATATATAAAGTAAGCACTAGTGAAGATATCGGTGCAGAACTTTGCACAAATACTATGTTTATAGTGTGGCAGTCCCATTTTAAAAGTCGCCAAAATCGGACCATAGGTTTTCAAGGCCCCATATATCGAACACGGGGACCTCGGTGCTTCTATCCTAATATTATGGTTTCCAACTTTCAATGGAATTTATACAATATATATGACGAATATGTGGGTCAAATTGTATATTATATAATATTAATAAAGTTAAATAAATAAATTGCGAGAGTATAAAATGTTCGGTTACACCCGAACTTAGCCCTTCCTTACTTGTTATATATATAACCCTATATCTAACTCGTTTAGTTTTAGGACTTACAACCAACCGTTATGTGGACAAAACTATAATACTCTCGTTGCAACTTTGTTGCGAGAGTATAAAAATAAGATATAATACATTGAAGAAATAATTAAAAAATAAAAAGAAGATGTTTTGATTTACTCTAAGCTGGCTGCTTTCAATAGATTTCCATACTCATTCTTCAAGTTCAAAGACATTTTCTGCTATTAATGCCTAAATCAAATTGAAAATTAATAAAAATATGTTTGTTTAATTATTATTTTAAACCTTATACCTTTCATATTGTATATTCCTTTTACTTAATATATATACATAAATGATCAGGATGACGAGCGGATTTGAAATCCAGATGTCTGTCCGTCCGTCTGTCCGGGCAAGCGATAACTTGAGTAAAAATTAAGATATCTTAATGAAACTTGGAACACATGTTCCTTGGCACCCTGAGGAGGGCAAAAAAAATGGGCAAAATCGGTCCACTGCCACGCCCACAAAATGGTGGAAACCGAAAACCTATACAGTGTCATAACTAAGCCATAAATAAAGTTATGAAAGTGAAATTTGGAACATAGGATCCCATTAGGGATCGTCCTTAAGAATCGCATAAAAACTTTCATTGTACCTGGCTTTTCACCGAGGTACCTGTCTTGCAGAGTGGTTAATCAAATCACAGTCTATTAGAGGCAAGGTTGTGCCTGTTAAATATTTCCATTATATACAACAATTATTAACCTGTAAACGAAATATATATTTACAGACTGAATATGTTCATTATTTTTCTGTTCGAAATTGAGAGTTCAAATTCTTATAAATATTTATTGAACGAGTTCCGACGGAACTCATTTTTGTTAAAACTAAACTAAACTAATCGAATGCAACGAACAAGACAATAAAAAAGCTGATGACCAGAGTTGCATTATATAATTTACAAACAGTTTACAATAACGCAAGAACGCATTATCCCGTAATTCCAACATAACTACTTTTTTTGGAAAAACCTAATCATTATGAATGAATAAACGATGAACTGGCAATGCCTCTAGTTCAATCCCTACAATACGGAGCTAACTCATACTACACTACACATGTTTTTCAGCTTTTAACAACACATATGTACACAATACTAACTATTTGTATTTAAATAGGATTCTCGGTAGTTAGTCGACGCCATGGCCGCATATTAATAATTTGTTACCGATATTATTTTATATTTATATTAAATATACAGAGCGGTACTATGTTTGAGTGGGTGCTGCAGGAAATTTTAAAGGAATATAACTGCAGAAAATTGTCTTGGAAGGCAAAGCGAGCTGCAACGCACATCTGGTGCGTACATGCAAACACAAACATGCAAAACTAAAAAGAGAAGCAGAACAAGGAGTATGCCACTTTAGGCAGATGGGTGAGTTGATAATATCAAACCTTACATATGTATATGTGATTGGCGTTGCAACCGTTTAGCCGGTTATAGCCGAATCGACGATAGTGCGCCACCTCTCTCTCTCCTTCGCAGTTCGGCGCCAGTTGGAGATCCCAAGTGTAACCAGGTCGCTCTCCACCTGGTCCCTCCAACGGAGTGGAGGCCTTCCCCTTCCTCGGCTTCCTCCGGCGGGTACTGCATCGAACACTTTCAGGGCTGGAGTGTTTTCGTCCATTCGGACAACCTGACCTAGCCAGCGTAGCCGCTGTCTTTTTATTCGCTGAACTATGTCAATGTCGTCGTATAACTCGTACAGCTCATCGTTCCATCGTCTGCGGTATTCGCCGTTGCCAATGTTCTGAGGACCGTAAATCTTGCGCAAAATTTTCCTCTCGAAAACTCCTAGTGTTGTCTCATCTGATGTTGACTTCGTCCAAGATTCTGCACCGTAAAGCAGGACAGGAATGATAAGCGACTTGTAGAGCTTGAATTTGGTTCGTCGAGAGAGGACTTTACTGTTCAATTGCCTACTCAGTCCAAAGTAGCACCTGTTGGCAAGAGTTATTCTGCGCTGGATTTCGAGGCTGACATTGTTCGTGTTGTTGATGCTGGTTCCCAGGTATACGAAATTATCTACGACCTCGAAGTTATGACTGTCAACAGTGACGTGGGAGCCAAGACGCGAATGCGCCGACTGTTTGTTTGATGACAGGAGATATTTCGTCTTGTCCTCATTCACCTCCAGACCCATTCGCTTCGCCTCCTTATCCATGCGGGAAAAAGCAGAACAAACGGCGCGGTTGTTGCTTCCGATGATATCAATATCATCGGCGTACGCCAGGAGCTGTACACTCTTGTAGAAGATTGTACCTTCTCGGTTTAGCTCTGCAGCTCTTATAATTTTTTCCAGCATCAGGTTAAAGAAGTCGCACGATAGTGAGTCACCTTGTCTGAAACCTCGTTTGTTATCGAACGGCTCGGAGAGGTCCTTCCCAATCATGACGGAGCTTTTGGTGTTGCTCAACGTCAACTTACACAGCCGTATTAGTTTTGCGGGGATACCAAATTCAGACATCGCGGCATAAAGGCAGTTCCTTTTCGTGCTGTCGAAAGCAGCTTTAAAATCGACAAAAAGGTGGTGTGTGTCGATACTCTTTTCACGGGTCTTCTCCAAGATTTTGCGCATAGTGAATATCTGGTCAGTTGTCGATTTTCCAGGTCTAAAGCCACACTGATAAGGTCCAATCAGTTTGTTGACGGTGGGCTTTAGTCTTTCACACAGTACGCTCGATAGAACCTTGTATGCGATATTTAGGAGGCTGATCCCACGGTATCTGGCGCAGATTGTGGGATCTCCCTTTTTATGGATTGGGCTGAGCACACTGAGATTCCAATCGTCAGGCATGCTTTCTTCCGACCATATTCTGCAAAGAAGCTGATGCATGCACCTTATCAGTTCTTCGCCGCCGTATTTGAATAGTTCTGCCGGTAATCTATCGGCCCCCGCTGCTTTGTTGTTCTTCACGCGGGTAATTGCTATTCGAATTTCTTCATGGTCGGGTAATAGAACATCTGTTCCATCGTCATCGATTGGGGGATCGGGTTCGCTATCTCCTGGTGTTGTACTAAACATAAAATCTTTTTTTAGAATATACTTTTATATCCAGCTTACTTTTCTCTTTTTATTATTACTCTTTTCAGATATTTGCAAACTTCGTAAAAACTTAAACTTAAGCTGGATACCACCTTAGACATTGCTTTAATAGTGACACAACGATACTTCAACAACAGCGTCTCCAATCATAGGACTGATAGAAACAGATTAGATTGCCGCTCATATGATAGTCAAAAGCTGATCAAAATTACGTCAGCACGTAGAACAAAGTTTCTATCATTTTCTTAAGGGTATCGTGAACACACTGATGTAAACAAACGTATACGTGTGACAGTGCAACTCTCTCCAACACATTACTATTTGGAATTAATGAAATATACATCTGTACTCTTCAGTCTCTGTCTTTTATAGTACTGACCATGAATTTATCAAATGTGAAACTTGTCAGTTATGAATGAAAACCTGTCAAAATTGAAAATTCCTTTAAAGTGTAGAAATAATTCTTTTGATTCATTTTATAACACCTATAATTTTTGTTCTAATATTCATTGCTTAAAAAAAACATACATAACAAGTGAGGAAGGGCTAAGTTCAGGTGTAACCGAACATTTTATACTCTCGCAATTAATTTTGTAATTTTGTAAAGATAACACAATTCGACCCATATATTCGGCATAAAGGGTCGAATAGAATAACGAAAATCATCATAAATAGTATATGGGGACTGTGGTAATTCATAAACCGATTTCACTCGTTTTCACCACCAAGATACAATGTATCGAAGACTATACGCTCACTTTATTTAATATTACTTATAATTAGGTATATGGGATCTGGGGCAAGTTATGACCCGATTTTTACCATTTCAAGTACAGGGAGAAACTGTTATAAGAAAAAAATTCAGAGGGAATGAATTACATTAAAATATCTGAGGGATTTACCTATATTTTCGGTGAAAATTTAACCTTAGGCACTGAGTTCTTCTTGTTCGATATCAGGGGCCTTGAAAAGTCATGGTACGATTTTGACAATTTTTCCACAAGTGATGTCACAGCTCAAATACAGTATTTGTGTAAAGTTTTATTCCGCTATCTTCATTGGTTCCTTATGAATACATTATAAAGTGAACGAATCAGAAGGATTCAAAATTGAGTTATATGGGAAGTAGGCGTTGTTGTGAACCGATTTCGCCCATATTCCACCAGTGTCATCAGGGTGTCAAGAAAGTGTTATATACCGAATTGAGATATGGTTTTTGACCCATAATTGGCGACGCCACTCCCATTTTCCATTTTGTAAAAAAATCTCAGTGCAGCTTCTTTCTGCCATATCTTATGTAAAATTTGGTGTTTCTGACGTTTCTCGTTAGTGAGTTAACCCACTTTTAGTAGTTTTCAACATGGTGGTTATAATCCGATTTCCTCCATTTTTGGCCTGTTTGCGGTAGTACCTAAAAGAAACGACTCTAGAAAGTTTCCTTGATATAACTTAGGTAGTTTCCGATATATGTACAGAAAACTTAGTAGGGGGCGGGGCCACGCCCACTTCCCAAAAAAAATACATCCACATATGCCCCTTCATAGTGCTATCCTTCATACCAAATTTTACTTCCATAGCTTTATTTATAGCTTAGTTATGACACTTTAAGTGTTTTCGGTTTTCGACATTTTGTGGGCGTGGCAGTGGTCCGATTACGCCCATTTTCGAACTTAACCTTCTTATGGTGCCAAGATATAAGTCTTCCAAGTTTCAAAAAGATGAGATATCTTTATTTACTCAAGTTACAGCTTGCACGGACGGACGGACAGACAGACATCCGGATTTGAACTTTTCTCGTCACCCTGATCATTTTTATACTCTCGCAACCTGTTGCACAGAGTATTATAGTTTTGTTCACATAACGGTTGTTTGTGTCACCAAGAAATAAAAGAGTTAGATATGGGGTTATATATATATAAATGATCAGGATGACGAGTGGATTTGAAATCCGGATGTCTGTCCGTCCGTCTGTCCGTCTGTCCGTGCAAGCGATAACTTGAGTAAAAATTAAGATATCTTAATGAAACTTGGAACACACATTTTTTGGCACCCTGAGGAGGTTGCTTTCAAAAATAGGCAAAATCTGTCCACAGCTACGCCCACAAAATGGCGGAAACCGAAAACCTATACCGTGTCATAACTAAGCCATAAATAAAGTTATGAAAATAAAATTTGGAACATAGGATCGCATTACGGAGGGGCACATTTGAATGTAATTTTTTGGGAAAAGTGGGCGTGGCCCCGCCCCTACTAAGTTTTTTGTACATATCTCGCAAACCAATAGAGCTATATAAACCAAACTTTCTGCAGTCGTTTTTTTAGCCACTTCCTAATGCAGTCCAAAAATTAAAGAAATCGGAAATTTTTTTTAGAATATACTTTTATATCCAGCTTACTTTTCTCTTTTTATTACCCTTTTCAGATATTTGCAAACTTCGCAATAAACTTAGAAATAATTATTTTGATTCATTTTATAACAAGGAAGGGCTAAGTTCGGGTGTAACCGAACATTTTATACTCTCGCAATTTATTTATTTAACTTTATTAATATTATACAATTTGACCCACATATTCGTCATATATATTGTATAAAATCCATTAAAAGTTGGAAACCATAATATTATGTTAGAATCACCGAGGTCCTCATGTTCGATATATGGGGCCGTGAAAACCTATGGTCCGATTTCGGCAATTTTTAGAATGGGGCTGCTACACTATAAACGTAGTATTTGTGCAAAGTTCTGCACCGATATCTACACTAGTGCTTACTTTATATATTGTAAAGTAAACGATTCAGATCGTTTTCAAAGTTCTGGTATATAGGAAGTAGGCGTGTTTGTGAAGCGATTTGACCTATTTTCACAACATATCATTGGGATCTAAGGAAACTATTACAAACCAAGTTGAAATCGGTCGAGTAGTTCCTGAGATATGGTTTTTGACCCATAAGTGGGTGATGCCACGCCCATTTTCCATTTTGTAAAAAATCTGAGTGCAGCTTCCATCTGTCATTTTTTATGTGAAATTTAATGTTTCTGGCGTTTTGCGTTAGTGAGTTAACCCACTTTTAGTAGTTTTCAACATGGTGGTTATAATCCGATTTCCTCCATTTTTGGCCTGTTTAAGGTAGTACCTAAAAGAAACGACTCTAGAAAGTTTCCTTGATATAACTTAAGTAGTTTCCGATATATGTACAGAAAACTTAGTAGGGGGCGGGGCCACGCCCACTTCCCAAAAAAAATACATCCACATATGCCCCTTCATAGTGCTATCCTTCATACCAAATTTTTTTCGGTTTTCGACATTTTGTGGGCGTGGCAGTGGTCCTATTACGCCCATTTTCGAACTTAACCTTCTTATGGTGCCAAGATATACGTCTTCCAAGTTTCATCAAGATATCTCATCAAGATATCTTATTTTTACTGCTTGCACGGACGGACGGACAGACAGACATCCGGATTTGAACTTTTCACGTCACCCTGATAATTTTTATACTCTCGCAACCTGTTGCACAGAGTATTATAGTTTTGTTCACATAACGGTTGTTTGTGTCACCAAGAAATAGAAGAGTTAGATATGGTGTTATATATATATAAATGATCAGGATGACGAGTGGATTTGAAATCCGGATGTCTGTCCGTCCGTCTGTCCGTGCAAGCGATAACTTGAGTAAAAATTAAGATATCTTAATGAAACTTGGAACACACATTTTTTGGCACCCTGAGGAGGTTGCTTTCAAAAATGGGCAAAATCGGTCTACTGCCACGCCCACAAAATGGCAAAAACCGAAAACCTATACAGTGTCATAACCAAGCCATAAATAAAGTTATGAAAATAAAATTTGGAACATAGGATCACATTAGGGAGGGCGTGACAAATAGGTTTTTTGTATATAACTCGTAAACCAATAAAGCTATATAAACCAAACTTTCGGTAGTCGATTCTCTCACGTACCCCACCCCACCCCATGAAAATAGTTGAAATCGGATAATAACCACGCCCACCTCCCATACAAAGGTTAGGTTGAAAATTACTAAAAGTGGGTTAACTCACTAACGAAAAACGTCAGAAACACTAAATTTCACATAAGAAATGGCAGATGGAAGCTGCACTCAGGTTTTTTTACAAAATGGAAAATGGGCGTGGCATCGCCCACTTATGGGTCAAAAACCATATCTCATGAACTACTCGACCGATTTCAATGAAACTTGGTTTGTAATAGTTTCCTTATCTCCCAATAATATGTTGTGAAAATTGGCCAAATCGCTTCACAACCACGCCTACTTCCTATATACCAGAACTTTGAAGTCGATCCGAATCGTTTACTTTACAATATATAAAGTAAGCACTAGTGAAGATATCGGTGCAGAACTTTGCACAAATACTATGTTTATAGTGTGGCAGTCCCATTTTAAAAGTCGCCAAAATCGGACCATAGGTTTTCAAGGCCCCATATATCGAACACGGGGACCTCGGTGCTTCTAACCTAATATTATGGTTTCCAACTTTCAATGGAATTTATACAATATATATGACGAATATTTGGGTCAAATTGTATATTATATAATATTAATAAAGTTAAATAAATAAATTGCGAGAGTATAAAATGTTCGGTTACACCCGAACTTAGCCCTTCCTTACTTGTTATATATATAACCCTATATCTAACTCGTTTAGTTTTAGGACTTACAACCAACCGTTATGTGGACAAAACTATAATACTCTCGTTGCAACTTTGTTGCGAGAGTATAAAAATAAGATATAATACATTGAAGAAATAATTAAAAAATAAAAAGAAGATGTTTTGATTTACTCTATGCTGGCTGCTTTCAATAGATTTCCATACTCATTCTTCAAGTTCAAAGACATTTTCTGCTATTAATGCCTAAATCAAATTGAAAATTAATAAAAATATGTTTGTTTAATTATCATTTAAAACCTTATACCTTTCATATTGTATATTCCTTTTACTTAATATATATACATAAATGATCAGGATGACGAGTGGATTTGAAATCCAGATGTCTGTCCGTCCGTCTGTCCGGGCAAGCGATAACTTGAGTAAAAATTAAGATATCTTAATGAAACTTGGAACACATGTTCCTTGGCACCCTGAGGAGGTTGCTTTCGAAAATGGGCAAAATCGGTCCACTGCCATGCCCACAAAATGGTGGAAACCGAAAACCTATACAGTGTCATAACTAAGCCATAAATAAAGTTATGAAAGTGAAATTTGGAACATAGGATCCCATTAGGGATCGTCCTTAAGAATCGCATAAAAACTTTCATTGTACCTGGCTTTTCACCGAGGTACCTGTCTTGCAGAGTGGTTAATCAAATCTGTTCACAGTCTATTAGAGGCAAGGTTGTGCCTGTTAAATATTTCCATTATATACAACAATTATTAACCTGTAAACGAAATATATATTTACAGACTGAATATGTTCTTTATTTTTCTGTTCGAAATTGAGAGTTCAAATTCTTATAAATATTTATTGAACGAGTTCCGACGGAACTCATTTTTGTTAAAACTAAACTAAACTAATCGAATGCAACGAACAAGACAATAAAAAAGCTGATGACCAGAGTTGCATTATATAATTTACAAACAGTTTACAATAACGCAAGAACGCATTATCCCGTAATTCCAACATAATTACTTTTTTTGGAAAAACCTAACCATTATGAATGAATAAACGATGAACTGGCAATGCCTCTAGTTCAATCCCTACAATACGGAGCTAACTCATACTACACTACACATGTTTTTCAGCTTTTAACAACACATATGTACACAATACTAACTATTTGTATTTAAATAGGATTCTCGGTAGTTAGTCGACGCCATGGCCGCATATTAATAATATGTTACCGATATTATTTTATATTTATATTAAATATACAGAGCGGTACTATGTTTGAGTGGGTGCTGCAGGAAATTTTAAAGGAATATAACTGCAGAAAATTGTCTTGGAAGGCAAAGCGAGCTGCAACGCACATCTGGTGCGTACATGCAAACACAAACATGCAAAACTAAAAAGAGAAGCAGAACAAGGAGTATGCCACTTTAGGCAGATGGGTGAGTTGATAATATCAAACCTTACATATGTATATGTGATTGGCGTTACAACCGTTTAGCCGGTTATAGCCGAATCGACGATAGTGCGCCACCTCTCTCTCTCTTTCCCAAGTGTAACCAGGTCGCTCTCCACCTGGTCCCTCCAACGGAGTGGAGGCCTTCCCCTTCCTCGGCTTCCTCCGGCGGGTACTGCATCGAACACTTTCAGGGCTGGAGTGTTTTCGTCCATTCGGACAACATGACCTAGCCAGCGTAGCCGCTGTCTTTTTATTCGCTGAACTATGTCAATGTCGTCGTATAACTCGTACAGCTCATCGTTCCATCGTCTGCGGTATTCGCCGTTGCCAATGTTCTGAGGACTATAAATCTTGCGCAAAATTTTCCTCTCGAAAACTCCTAGTGTCGTCTCATCTGATGTTGACTTCGTCCAAGATTCTGCACCGTAAAGCAGGACGGGAATGATAAGCGACTTGTAGAGCTTGATTTTGGTTCGTCGAGAGAGGACTTCACTGTTCAATTGCCTACTCAGTCCAAAGTAGCACCTGTTGGCAAGAGTTATTCTGCGCTGGATTTCGAGGCTGACATTGTTCGTGTTGTTGATGCTGGTTCCCAGGTATACGAAATTATCTACGACCTCGAAGTTATGACTGTCAACAGTGACGTGGGAGCCAAGACGCGAATGCGCCGACTGTTTGTTTGATGACAGGAGATATTTCGTCTTGTCCTCATTCACCTCCAGACCCATTCGCTTCGCCTCCTTATCCATGCGGGAAAAAGCAGAACAAACGGCGCGGTTGTTGCTTCCGATGATATCAATATCATCGGCGTACGCCAGGAGCTGTACACTCTTGTAGAAGATTGTACCTTCTCGGTTTAGCTCTGCAGCTCTTATAATTTTTTCCAGCATCAGGTTAAAGAAGTCGCACGATAGTGAGTCACCTTGTCTGAAAACTCGTTTGTTATCGAACGGCTCGGAGAGGTCCTTCCCAATCATGACGGAGCTTTTGGTGTTGCTCAACGTCAACTTACACAGCCGTATTAGTTTTGCGGGGATACCAAATTCAGACATCGCGGCATAAAGGCAGTTCCTTTTCGTGCTGTCGAAAGCAGCTTTAAAATCGACAAAAAGGTGGTGTGTGTCGATACTCTTTTCACGGGTCTTCTCCAAGATTTTGCGCATGGTGAATATCTGGTCAGTTGTCGATTTTCCAGGTCTAAAGCCACACTGATAAAGTCCAATCAGTTTGTTGACGGTGGGCTTTAGTCTTTCACACAGTACGCTCGATAGAACCTTGTATGCGATATTTAGGAGGCTGATCCCACGGTAATTGGCGCAGATTGTGGGATCTCCCTTTTTATGGATTGGGCAGAGCACACTGAGATTCCAATCGTCAGGCATGCTTTCTTCCGACCATATTCTGCAAAGAAGCTGATGCATGCACCTTATCAGTTCTTCGCCGCCGTATTTGAATAGTTCTGCCGGTAATCTATCGGCCCCCGCTGCTTTGTTGTTCTTCACGCGGGTAATTGCTATTCGAATTTCTTCATGGTCGGGTAATGGAACATCTGTTCCATCGTCATCGATTGGGGGATCGGGCTCGCTATCTCCTGGTGTTGTACTAAACATAAAATCTTTTTTTAGAATATACTTTTATATCCAGCTTACTTTTCTCTTTTTATTATTACTCTTTTCAGATATTTCCAAACTTCGTAAAAACTTAAACTTAAGCTGGATACCACCTTAGACATTGCTTTAATAGTGACACAACGATACTTCAACAACAGCGTCTCCAATCATAGGACTGATAGAAACAGATTAGATTGCCGCTCATATGATAGTCAGAAGCAGATCAAAATTACGTCAGCACGTAGAACAAAGTTTCTATCATTTTCTTAAGGGTATCGTGAAAACACTGATGTAAACAAACGTATACGTGTGACAGTGCAACTCTCTCCAACACATTACTATTTGGAATTAATGAACTATACATCTGTACTCTTCAGTCTCTGTCTTTTATAGTACTGACCATGAATTTATCAAATGTGCAACTTGTCAGTTATGAATGAAAACCTGTCACAATTGAAAATTCCTTTAAAGTGTAGAAATAATTCTTTTGATTCATTTTATAACACCTATAATTTTTGTTCCAACATTCATTGCTTAAAAAAAACATACATAACAAGTTAGGAAAGACTAAGTTCAGGTGTAACCGAACATTTTATACTCTCGCAATTAATTTTGTAATTTTATAAAGACAACACAATTCGACCCATATATTCGGCATAAAGGGTCGAATAGAATAACGAAAATCATCATAAATAGTATATGGGGACTGTGGTAATTCATAAACCGATTTCACTCGTTTTCACCACCAAGATACAATGTATCGAAGACTATACGCTCACTTTATTTAATATTACTTATAATTAGGTATATGGGATCTGGGGCAAGTTATGACCCGATTTTTACCATTTCAGGTACAGAGAGAAACTGTTATAAGAAAAAAATTCAGAGGGAATGAATTACATTAAAATATCTGAGGGATTTACCTATATTTTCGGTGAAAAATTAACCTTAGGCACTGAGTTCTTCTTGTTCGATATCAGGGGCCTTGAAAAGTCATGGTACGATTTTGACAATTTTTCCACAAGTGATGTCACAGCTCAAATACAGTATTTGTGTAAAGTTTTATTCCGCTATCTTCATTGGTTCCTTATGAATACATTATAAAGTGAACGAATCAGAAGGATTCAAAATTGAGTTATATGGGAAGTAGGCGTTGTTGTGAACCGATTTCGCCCATATTCCACCAGTGTCATCAGGGTGTCAAGAAAGTGTTATATACCGAATTTCATTCGAATCTGTCGAGTAGTTCCTGAGATATGGTTTTTGACCCATAATTGGCGACGCCACTCCCATTTTCCATTTTGTAAAAAAATCTCAGTGCAGCTTCTTTCTGCCATTTCTTATGTAAAATTTGGTGTTTCTGACGTTTCTCGTTAGTGAGTTAACCCACTTTTAGTAGTTTTCAACATGGTGGTTATAATCCGATTTCCTCCATTTTTGGCCTGTTTACGGTAGTACCTAAAAGAAACGACTCTAGAAAGTTTCCTTGATATAACTTAAGTAGTTTCCGATATATGTACAGAAAACTTAGTAGGGGGCGGGGCCACGCCCACTTCCCAAAAAAAATACATCCACATATGCCCCTTCATAGTGCTATCCTTCATACCAAATTTTTTTCGGTTTTCGACATTTTGTGGGCGTGGCAGTGGTCCTATTACGCCCATTTTCGAACTTAACCTTCTTATGGTGCCAAGATATACGTCTTCCAAGTTTCATCAAGATATCTCATCAAGATATCTTATTTTTACTGCTTGCACGGACGGACGGACAGACAGACATCCGGATTTGAACTTTTCACGTCACCCTGATAATTTTTATACTCTCGCAACCTGTTGCACAGAGTATTATAGTTTTGTTCACATAACGGTTGTTTGTGTCACCAAGAAATAGAAGAGTTAGATATGGTGTTATATATATATAAATGATCAGGATGACGAGTGGATTTGAAATCCGGATGTCTGTCCGTCCGTCTGTCCGTGCAAGCGATAACTTGAGTAAAAATTAAGATATCTTAATGAAACTTGGAACACATGTTCCTTGGCACCCTTGCTTTCGAAAATGGGCAAAATCGGTCCACTGCCATGCCCACAAAATGGTGGAAACCGAAAACCTATACAGTGTCATAACTAAGCCATAAATAAAGTTATGAAAGTGAAATTTGGAACATAGGATCCCATTAGGGATCGTCCTTAAGAATCGCATAAAAACTTTCATTGTACCTGGCTTTTCACCGAGGTACCTGTCTTGCAGAGTGGTTAATCAAATCTGTTCACAGTCTATTAGAGGCAAGGTTGTGCCTGTTAAATATTTCCATTATATACAACAATTATTAACCTGTAAACGAAATATATATTTACAGACTGAATATGTTCTTTATTTTTCTGTTCGAAATTGAGAGTTCAAATTCTTATAAATATTTATTGAACGAGTTCCGACGGAACTCATTTTTGTTAAAACTAAACTAAACTAATCGAATGCAACGAACAAGACAATAAAAAAGCTGATGACCAGAGTTGCATTATATAATTTACAAACAGTTTACAATAACGCAAGAACGCATTATCCCGTAATTCCAACATAATTACTTTTTTTGGAAAAACCTAACCATTATGAATGAATAAACGATGAACTGGCAATGCCTCTAGTTCAATCCCTACAATACGGAGCTAACTCATACTACACTACACATGTTTTTCAGCTTTTAACAACACATATGTACACAATACTAACTATTTGTATTTAAATAGGATTCTCGGTAGTTAGTCGACGCCATGGCCGCATATTAATAATATGTTACCGATATTATTTTATATTTATATTAAATATACAGAGCGGTACTATGTTTGAGTGGGTGCTGCAGGAAATTTTAAAGGAATATAACTGCAGAAAATTGTCTTGGAAGGCAAAGCGAGCTGCAACGCACATCTGGTGCGTACATGCAAACACAAACATGCAAAACTAAAAAGAGAAGCAGAACAAGGAGTATGCCACTTTAGGCAGATGGGTGAGTTGATAATATCAAACCTTACATATGTATATGTGATTGGCGTTACAACCGTTTAGCCGGTTATAGCCGAATCGACGATAGTGCGCCACCTCTCTCTCTCTTTCCCAAGTGTAACCAGGTCGCTCTCCACCTGGTCCCTCCAACGGAGTGGAGGCCTTCCCCTTCCTCGGCTTCCTCCGGCGGGTACTGCATCGAACACTTTCAGGGCTGGAGTGTTTTCGTCCATTCGGACAACATGACCTAGCCAGCGTAGCCGCTGTCTTTTTATTCGCTGAACTATGTCAATGTCGTCGTATAACTCGTACAGCTCATCGTTCCATCGTCTGCGGTATTCGCCGTTGCCAATGTTCTGAGGACTATAAATCTTGCGCAAAATTTTCCTCTCGAAAACTCCTAGTGTCGTCTCATCTGATGTTGACTTCGTCCAAGATTCTGCACCGTAAAGCAGGACGGGAATGATAAGCGACTTGTAGAGCTTGATTTTGGTTCGTCGAGAGAGGACTTCACTGTTCAATTGCCTACTCAGTCCAAAGTAGCACCTGTTGGCAAGAGTTATTCTGCGCTGGATTTCGAGGCTGACATTGTTCGTGTTGTTGATGCTGGTTCCCAGGTATACGAAATTATCTACGACCTCGAAGTTATGACTGTCAACAGTGACGTGGGAGCCAAGACGCGAATGCGCCGACTGTTTGTTTGATGACAGGAGATATTTCGTCTTGTCCTCATTCACCTCCAGACCCATTCGCTTCGCCTCCTTATCCATGCGGGAAAAAGCAGAACAAACGGCGCGGTTGTTGCTTCCGATGATATCAATATCATCGGCGTACGCCAGGAGCTGTACACTCTTGTAGAAGATTGTACCTTCTCGGTTTAGCTCTGCAGCTCTTATAATTTTTTCCAGCATCAGGTTAAAGAAGTCGCACGATAGTGAGTCACCTTGTCTGAAAACTCGTTTGTTATCGAACGGCTCGGAGAGGTCCTTCCCAATCATGACGGAGCTTTTGGTGTTGCTCAACGTCAACTTACACAGCCGTATTAGTTTTGCGGGGATACCAAATTCAGACATCGCGGCATAAAGGCAGTTCCTTTTCGTGCTGTCGAAAGCAGCTTTAAAATCGACAAAAAGGTGGTGTGTGTCGATACTCTTTTCACGGGTCTTCTCCAAGATTTTGCGCATGGTGAATATCTGGTCAGTTGTCGATTTTCCAGGTCTAAAGCCACACTGATAAAGTCCAATCAGTTTGTTGACGGTGGGCTTTAGTCTTTCACACAGTACGCTCGATAGAACCTTGTATGCGATATTTAGGAGGCTGATCCCACGGTAATTGGCGCAGATTGTGGGATCTCCCTTTTTATGGATTGGGCAGAGCACACTGAGATTCCAATCGTCAGGCATGCTTTCTTCCGACCATATTCTGCAAAGAAGCTGATGCATGCACCTTATCAGTTCTTCGCCGCCGTATTTGAATAGTTCTGCCGGTAATCTATCGGCCCCCGCTGCTTTGTTGTTCTTCACGCGGGTAATTGCTATTCGAATTTCTTCATGGTCGGGTAATGGAACATCTGTTCCATCGTCATCGATTGGGGGATCGGGCTCGCTATCTCCTGGTGTTGTACTAAACATAAAATCTTTTTTTAGAATATACTTTTATATCCAGCTTACTTTTCTCTTTTTATTATTACTCTTTTCAGATATTTCCAAACTTCGTAAAAACTTAAACTTAAGCTGGATACCACCTTAGACATTGCTTTAATAGTGACACAACGATACTTCAACAACAGCGTCTCCAATCATAGGACTGATAGAAACAGATTAGATTGCCGCTCATATGATAGTCAGAAGCAGATCAAAATTACGTCAGCACGTAGAACAAAGTTTCTATCATTTTCTTAAGGGTATCGTGAAAACACTGATGTAAACAAACGTATACGTGTGACAGTGCAACTCTCTCCAACACATTACTATTTGGAATTAATGAACTATACATCTGTACTCTTCAGTCTCTGTCTTTTATAGTACTGACCATGAATTTATCAAATGTGCAACTTGTCAGTTATGAATGAAAACCTGTCACAATTGAAAATTCCTTTAAAGTGTAGAAATAATTCTTTTGATTCATTTTATAACACCTATAATTTTTGTTCCAACATTCATTGCTTAAAAAAAACATACATAACAAGTTAGGAAAGACTAAGTTCAGGTGTAACCGAACATTTTATACTCTCGCAATTAATTTTGTAATTTTATAAAGACAACACAATTCGACCCATATATTCGGCATAAAGGGTCGAATAGAATAACGAAAATCATCATAAATAGTATATGGGGACTGTGGTAATTCATAAACCGATTTCACTCGTTTTCACCACCAAGATACAATGTATCGAAGACTATACGCTCACTTTATTTAATATTACTTATAATTAGGTATATGGGATCTGGGGCAAGTTATGACCCGATTTTTACCATTTCAGGTACAGAGAGAAACTGTTATAAGAAAAAAATTCAGAGGGAATGAATTACATTAAAATATCTGAGGGATTTACCTATATTTTCGGTGAAAAATTAACCTTAGGCACTGAGTTCTTCTTGTTCGATATCAGGGGCCTTGAAAAGTCATGGTACGATTTTGACAATTTTTCCACAAGTGATGTCACAGCTCAAATACAGTATTTGTGTAAAGTTTTATTCCGCTATCTTCATTGGTTCCTTATGAATACATTATAAAGTGAACGAATCAGAAGGATTCAAAATTGAGTTATATGGGAAGTAGGCGTTGTTGTGAACCGATTTCGCCCATATTCCACCAGTGTCATCAGGGTGTCAAGAAAGTGTTATATACCGAATTTCATTCGAATCTGTCGAGTAGTTCCTGAGATATGGTTTTTGACCCATAATTGGCGACGCCACTCCCATTTTCCATTTTGTAAAAAAAATCTCAGTGCAGCTTCTTTCTGCCATTTCTTATGTAAAATTTGGTGTTTCTGACGTTTCTCGTTAGTGAGTTAACCCACTTTTAGTAGTTTTCAACATGGTGGTTATAATCCGATTTCCTCCATTTTTGGCCTGTTTACGGTAGTACCTAAAAGAAACGACTCTAGAAAGTTTCCTTGATATAACTTAAGTAGTTTCCGATATATGTACAGAAAACTTAGTAGGGGGCGGGGCCACGCCCACTTCCCAAAAAAAATACATCCACATATGCCCCTTCATAGTGCTATCCTTCATACCAAATTTTTTTCGGTTTTCGACATTTTGTGGGCGTGGCAGTGGTCCTATTACGCCCATTTTCGAACTTAACCTTCTTATGGTGCCAAGATATACGTCTTCCAAGTTTCATCAAGATATCTCATCAAGATATCTTATTTTTACTGCTTGCACGGACGGACGGACAGACAGACATCCGGATTTGAACTTTTCACGTCACCCTGATAATTTTTATACTCTCGCAACCTGTTGCACAGAGTATTATAGTTTTGTTCACATAACGGTTGTTTGTGTCACCAAGAAATAGAAGAGTTAGATATGGTGTTATATATATATAAATGATCAGGATGACGAGTGGATTTGAAATCCGGATGTCTGTCCGTCCGTCTGTCCGTGCAAGCGATAACTTGAGTAAAAATTAAGATATCTTAATGAAACTTGGAACACATGTTCCTTGGCACCCTTGCTTTCGAAAATGGGCAAAATCGGTCCACTGCCATGCCCACAAAATGGTGGAAACCGAAAACCTATACAGTGTCATAACTAAGCCATAAATAAAGTTATGAAAGTGAAATTTGGAACATAGGATCCCATTAGGGATCGTCCTTAAGAATCGCATAAAAACTTTCATTGTACCTGGCTTTTCACCGAGGTACCTGTCTTGCAGAGTGGTTAATCAAATCTGTTCACAGTCTATTAGAGGCAAGGTTGTGCCTGTTAAATATTTCCATTATATACAACAATTATTAACCTGTAAACGAAATATATATTTACAGACTGAATATGTTCTTTATTTTTCTGTTCGAAATTGAGAGTTCAAATTCTTATAAATATTTATTGAACGAGTTCCGACGGAACTCATTTTTGTTAAAACTAAACTAAACTAATCGAATGCAACGAACAAGACAATAAAAAAGCTGATGACCAGAGTTGCATTATATAATTTACAAACAGTTTACAATAACGCAAGAACGCATTATCCCGTAATTCCAACATAACTACTTTTTTTGGAAAAACCTAACCATTATGAATGAATAAACGATGAACTGGCAATGCCTTTAGTTCAATCCCTACAATACGGAGCTAACTCATACTACACTACACATGTTTTACAGCTTTTAACAACACATATGTACACAATACTAACTATTTGTATTTAAATAGGATTCTCGGTAGTTAGTCGACGCCATGGCCGCATATTAATAATTTGTTACCGATATTATTTTATATTTATATTAAATATACAGAGCGGTACTATGTTTGAGTGGGTGCTGCAGGAAATTTTAAAGGAATATAACTGCAGAAAATTGTCTTGGAAGGCAAAGCGAGCTGCAACGCACATTGGTGCGTACATGCAAACACAAACATGCAAAACTAAAAAGAGAAGCAGAACAAGGAGTATGCCACTTTAGGCAGATGGGTGAGTTGATAATATCAAACCTTACATATGTATATGTGATTGGCGTTACAACCGTTTAGCCGGTTATAGCCGAATCGACGATAGTGCGCCACCTCTCTCTCTCCTTCGCAGTTCGGCGCCAGTTGGAGATCCCAAGTGTAACCAGGTCGCTCTCCACCTGGTCCCTCCAACGGAGTGGAGGCCTTCCCCTTCCTCGGCTTCCTCCGGCGGGTACTGCATCGAACACTTTCAGGGCTGGAGTGTTTTCGTCCATTCGGACAACATGACCTAGCCAGCGTAGCCGCTGTCTTTTTATTCGCTGAACTATGTCAATGTCGTCGTATAACTCGTACAGCTCATCGTTCCATCGTCTGCGGTATTCGCCGTTGCCAATGTTCTGAGGACTATAAATCTTGCGCAAAATTTTCCTCTCGAAAACTCCTAGTGTCGTCTCATCTGATGTTGACTTCGTCCAAGATTCTGCACCGTAAAGCAGGACGGGAATGATAAGCGACTTGTAGAGCTTGATTTTGGTTCGTCGAGAGAGGACTTCACTGTTCAATTGCCTACTCAGTCCAAAGTAGCACCTGTTGGCAAGAGTTATTCTGCGCTGGATTTCGAGGCTGACATTGTTCGTGTTGTTGATGCTGGTTCCCAGGTATACGAAATTATCTACGACCTCGAAGTTATGACTGTCAACAGTGACGTGGGAGCCAAGACGCGAATGCGCCGACTGTTTGTTTGATGACAGGAGATATTTCGTCTTGTCCTCATTCACCTCCAGACCCATTCGCTTCGCCTCCTTATCCATGCGGGAAAAAGCAGAACAAACGGCGCGGTTGTTGCTTCCGATGATATCAATATCATCGGCGTACGCCAGGAGCTGTACACTCTTGTAGAAGATTGTACCTTCTCGGTTTAGCTCTGCAGCTCTTATAATTTTTTCCAGCATCAGGTTAAAGAAGTCGCACGATAGTGAGTCACCTTGTCTGAAAACTCGTTTGTTATCGAACGGCTCGGAGAGGTCCTTCCCAATCATGACGGAGCTTTTGGTGTTGCTCAACGTCAACTTACACAGCCGTATTAGTTTTGCGGGGATACCAAATTCAGACATCGCGGCATAAAGGCAGTTCCTTTTCGTGCTGTCGAAAGCAGCTTTAAAATCGACAAAAAGGTGGTGTGTGTCGATACTCTTTTCACGGGTCTTCTCCAAGATTTTGCGCATGGTGAATATCTGGTCAGTTGTCGATTTTCCAGGTCTAAAGCCACACTGATAAGGTCCAATCAGTTTGTTGACGGTGGGCTTTAGTCTTTCACACAGTACGCTCGATAGAACCTTGTATGCGATATTTAGGAGGCTGATCCCACGGTAATTGGCGCAGATTGTGGGATCTCCCTTTTTATGGATTGGGCAGAGCACACTGAGATTCCAATCGTCAGGCATGCTTTCTTCCGACCATATTCTGCAAAGAAGCTGATGCATGCACCTTATCAGTTCTTCGCCGCCGTATTTGAATAGTTCTGCCGGTAATCTATCGGCCCCCGCTGCTTTGTTGTTCTTCACGCGGGTAATTGCTATTCGAATTTCTTCATGGTCGGGTAATGGAACATCTGTTCCATCGTCATCGATTGGGGGATCGGGCTCGCTATCTCCTGGTGTTGTACTAAACATAAAATCTTTTTTTAGAATATACTTTTATATCCAGCTTACTTTTCTCTTTTTATTATTACTCTTTTCAGATATTTCCAAACTTCGTAAAAACTTAAACTTAAGCTGGATACCACCTTAGACATTGCTTTAATAGTGACACAACGATACTTCAACAACAGCGTCTCCAATCATAGGACTGATAGAAACAGATTAGATTGCCGCTCATATGATAGTCAGAAGCAGATCAAAATTACGTCAGCACGTAGAACAAAGTTTCTATCATTTTCTTAAGGGTATCGTGAAAACACTGATGTAAACAAACGTATACGTGTGACAGTGCAACTCTCTCCAACACATTACTATTTGGAATTAATGAACTATACATCTGTACTCTTCAGTCTCTGTCTTTTATAGTACTGACCATGAATTTATCAAATGTGCAACTTGTCAGTTATGAATGAAAACCTGTCACAATTGAAAATTCCTTTAAAGTGTAGAAATAATTCTTTTGATTCATTTTATAACACCTATAATTTTTGTTCCAACATTCATTGCTTAAAAAAAACATACATAACAAGTTAGGAAAGACTAAGTTCAGGTGTAACCGAACATTTTATACTCTCGCAATTAATTTTGTAATTTTATAAAGACAACACAATTCGACCCATATATTCGGCATAAAGGGTCGAATAGAATAACGAAAATCATCATAAATAGTATATGGGGACTGTGGTAATTCATAAACCGATTTCACTCGTTTTCACCACCAAGATACAATGTATCGAAGACTATACGCTCACTTTATTTAATATTACTTATAATTAGGTATATGGGATCTGGGGCAAGTTATGACCCGATTTTTACCATTTCAGGTACAGAGAGAAACTGTTATAAGAAAAAAATTCAGAGGGAATGAATTACATTAAAATATCTGAGGGATTTACCTATATTTTCGGTGAAAAATTAACCTTAGGCACTGAGTTCTTCTTGTTCGATATCAGGGGCCTTGAAAAATCATGGTACGATTTTGACAATTTTTCCACAAGTGATGTCACAGCTCAAATACAGTATTTGTGTAAAGTTTTATTCCGCTATCTTCATTGGTTCCTTATGAATACATTATAAAGTGAACGAATCAGAAGGATTCAAAATTGAGTTATATGGGAAGTAGGCGTTGTTGTGAACCGATTTCGCCCATATTCCACCAGTGTCATCAGGGTGTCAAGAAAGTGTTATATACCGAATTTCATTCGAATCTGTCGAGTAGTTCCTGAGATATGGTTTTTGACCCATAATTGGCGACGCCACTCCCATTTTCCATTTTGTAAAAAAATCTCAGTGCAGCTTCTTTCTGCCATTTCTTATGTAAAATTTGGTGTTTCTGACGTTTCTCGTTAGTGAGTTAACCCACTTTTAGTAGTTTTCAACATGGTGGTTATAATCCGATTTCCTCCATTTTTGGCCTGTTTACGGTAGTACCTAAAAGAAACGACTCTAGAAAGTTTCCTTGATATAACTTAAGTAGTTTCCGATATATGTACAGAAAACTTAGTAGGGGGCGGGGCCACGCCCACTTCCCAAAAAAAATACATCCACATATGCCCCTTCATAGTGCTATCCTTCATACCAAATTTTTTTCGGTTTTCGACATTTTGTGGCCGTGGCAGTGGTCCTATTACGCCCATTTTCGAACTTAACCTTCTTATGGTGCCAAGATATACGTCTTCCAAGTTTCATCAAGATATCTCATCAAGATATCTTATTTTTACTGCTTGCACGGACGGACGGACAGACAGACATCCGGATTTGAACTTTTCACGTCACCCTGATAATTTTTATACTCTCGCAACCTGTTGCACAGAGTATTATAGTTTTGTTCACATAACGGTTGTTTGTGTCACCAAGAAATAGAAGAGTTAGATATGGTGTTATATATATATAAATGATCAGGATGACGAGTGGATTTGAAATCCGGATGTCTGTCCGTCCGTCTGTCCGTGCAAGCGATAACTTGAGTAAAAATTAAGATATCTTAATGAAACTTGGAACACATGTTCCTTGGCACCCTGAGGAGGTTGCTTTCGAAAATGGGCAAAATCGGTCCACTGCCATGCCCACAAAATGGTGGAAACCGAAAACCTATACAGTGTCATAACTAAGCCATAAATAAAGTTATGAAAGTGAAATTTGGAACATAGGATCCCATTAGGGATCGTCCTTAAGAATCGCATAAAAACTTTCATTGTACCTGGCTTTTCACCGAGGTACCTGTCTTGCAGAGTGGTTAATCAAATCTGTTCACAGTCTATTAGAGGCAAGGTTGTGCCTGTTAAATATTTCCATTATATACAACAATTATTAACCTGTAAACGAAATATATATTTACAGACTGAATATGTTCTTTATTTCTGTTCGAAATTGAGAGTTCAAATTCTTATAAATATTTATTGAACGAGTTCCGACGGAACTCATTTTTGTTAAAACTAAACTAAACTAATCGAATGCAACGAACAAGACAATAAAAAAGCTGATGACCAGAGTTGCATTATATAATTTACAAACAGTTTACAATAACGCAAGAACGCATTATCCCGTAATTCCAACATAACTACTTTTTTTGGAAAAACCTAACCATTATGAATGAATAAACGATGAACTGGCAATGCCTTTAGTTCAATCCCTACAATACGGAGCTAACTCATACTACACTACACATGTTTTACAGCTTTTAACAACACATATGTACACAATACTAACTATTTGTATTTAAATAGGATTCTCGGTAGTTAGTCGACGCCATGGCCGCATATTAATAATTTGTTACCGATATTATTTTATATTTATATTAAATATACAGAGCGGTACTATGTTTGAGTGGGTGCTGCAGGAAATTTTAAAGGAATATAACTGCAGAAAATTGTCTTGGAAGGCAAAGCGAGCTGCAACGCACATTGGTGCGTACATGCAAACACAAACATGCAAAACTAAAAAGAGAAGCAGAACAAGGAGTATGCCACTTTAGGCAGATGGGTGAGTTGATAATATCAAACCTTACATATGTATATGTGATTGGCGTTACAACCGTTTAGCCGGTTATAGCCGAATCGACGATAGTGCGCCACCTCTCTCTCTCCTTCGCAGTTCGGCGCCAGTTGGAGATCCCAAGTGTAACCAGGTCGCTCTCCACCTGGTCCCTCCAACGGAGTGGAGGCCTTCCCCTTCCTCGGCTTCCTCCGGCGGGTACTGCATCGAACACTTTCAGGGCTGGAGTGTTTTCGTCCATTCGGACAACATGACCTAGCCAGCGTAGCCGCTGTCTTTTTATTCGCTGAACTATGTCAATGTCGTCGTATAACTCGTACAGCTCATCGTTCCATCGTCTGCGGTATTCGCCGTTGCCAATGTTCTGAGGACCGTAAATCTTGCGCAAAATTTTCCTCTCGAAAACTCCTAGTGTCGTCTCATCTGATGTTGACTTCGTCCAAGATTCTGCACCGTAAAGCAGGACGGGAATGATAAGCGACTTGTAGAGCTTGATTTTGGTTCGTCGAGAGAGGACTTTACTGTTCAATTGCCTACTCAGTCCAAAGTAGCACCTGTTGGCAAGAGTTATTCTGCGCTGGATTTCGAGGCTGACATTGTTCGTGTTGTTGATGCTGGTTCCCAGGTATACGAAATTATCTACGACCTCGAAGTTATGACTGTCAACAGTGACGTGGGAGCCAAGACGCGAATGCGCCGACTGTTTGTTTGATGACAGGAGATATTTCGTCTTGTCCTCATTCACCTCCAGACCCATTCGCTTCGCCTCCTTATCCATGCGGGAAAAAGCAGAACAAACGGCGCGGTTGTTGCTTCCGATGATATCAATATCATCGGCGTACGCCAGGAGCTGTACACTCTTGTAGAAGATTGTACCTTCTCGGTTTAGCTCTGCAGCTCTTATAATTTTTTCCAGCATCAGGTTAAAGAAGTCGCACGATAGTGAATCACCTTGTCTGAAACCTCGTTTGGTATCGAACGGCTCGGAGAGGTCCTTCCCAATCATGACGGAGCTTTTGGTGTTGCTCAACGTCAACTTACACAGCCGTATTAGTTTTGCGGGGATACCAAATTCAGACATCGCGGCATAAAGGCAGTTCCTTTTCGTGCTGTCGAAAGCAGCTTTAAAATCGACAAAAAGGTGGTGTGTGTCGATACTCTTTTACGGGTCTTCTCCAAGATTTGGCGCATGGTGAATATCTGGTCAGTTGTCGATTTTCCAGGTCTAAAGCCCCACTGATAAGGTCCAATCAGTTTGTTGACGGTGGGCTTTAGTCTTTCACACAGTACGCTCGATAGAACCTTGTATGCGATATTTAGGAGGCTGATCCCACGGTATTTGGCGCAGATTGTGGGATCTCCCTTTTTATGGATTGGGCAGAGCACACTGAGATTCCAATCGTCAGGCATGCTTTCTTCCGACCATATTCTGCAAAGAAGCTGATGCATGCACCTTATCAGTTCTTCGCCGCCGTATTTGAATAGTTCTGCCGGTAATCTATCGGCCCCCGCTGCTTTGTTGTTCTTCACGCGGGTAATTGCTATTCGAATTTCTTCATGGTCGGGTAATGGAACATCTGTTCCATCGTCATCGATTGGGGGATCGGGTTCGCTATCTCCTGGTGTTGTACTAAACATAAAATCTTTTTTTAGAATATACTTTTATATCCAGCTTACTTTTCTCTTTTTATTATTACTCTTTTCAGATATTTGCAAACTTCGTAAAAACTTAAACTTAAGCTGGATACCACCTTAGACATTGTTTTAATAGTGACACAACGATACTTCAACAACAGCGTCTCCAATCATAGGACTGATAGAAACAGATTAGATTGCCGCTCATATGATAGTCAAAATTACGTCAGCACGTAGAACAAAGTTTCTATCATTTTCTTAAGGGTATCGTGAAAACACTGATGTAAACAAACGTATACGTGTGACAGTGCAACTCTCTCCAACACATTACTATTTGGAATTAATGAACTATACATCTGTACTCTTCAGTCTCTGTCTTTTATAGTACTGACCATGAATTTATCAAATGTGCAACTTGTCAGTTATGAATGAAAACCTGTCACAATTGAAAATTCCTTTAAAGTGTTGAAATAATTCTTTTGATTCATTTTATAACACCTATAATTTTTGTTCTAACATTCATTGCTTAAAAAAAACATACATAACAAGTGAGGAAAGGTTAAGTTCAGGTGTAACCGAACATTTTATACTCTCGCAATTAATTTTGTAATTTTATAAAGACAACACAATTCGACCCATATATTCGGCATAAAGGGTCGAATAGAATAACGAAAATCATCATAAATAGTATATGGGGACTGTGGTAATTCATAAACCGATTTCACTCGTTTTCACCACCAAGATACAATGTATCGAAGACTATACGCTCACTTTATTTAATATTACTTATAATTAGGTATATGGGATCTGGGGCAAGTTATGACCCGATTTTTACCATTTCAGGTACAGAGAGAAACTGTTATAAGAAAAAAATTCAGAGGGAATGAATTACATTAAAATATCTGAGGGATTTACCTATATTTTCGGTGAAAAATTAACCTTAGGCACTGAGTTCTTCTTGTTCGATATCAGGGGCCTTGAAAAATCATGGTACGATTTTGACAATTTTTCCACAAGTGATGTCACAGCTCAAATACAGTATTTGTGTAAAGTTTTATTCCGCTATCTTCATTGGTTCCTTATGAATACATTATAAAGTGAACGAATCAGAAGGATTCAAAATTGAGTTATATGGGAAGTAGGCGTTGTTGTGAACCGATTTCGCCCATATTCCACCAGTGTCATCAGGGTGTCAAGAAAGTGTTATATACCGAATTTCATTCGAATCTGTCGAGTAGTTCCTGAGATATGGTTTTTGACCCATAATTGGCGACGCCACTCCCATTTTCCATTTTGTAAAAAAATCTCAGTGCAGCTTCTTTCTGCCATTTCTTATGTAAAATTTGGTGTTTCTGACGTTTCTCGTTAGTGAGTTAACCCACTTTTAGTAGTTTTCAACATGGTGGTTATAATCCGATTTCCTCCATTTTTGGCCTGTTTACGGTAGTACCTAAAAGAAACGGCTCTAGAAAGTTTCCTTACCAAACCAAACTTTCTGCAGTCGTTTTTTTAGCCACTTCCTAATGCAGTCCAAAAATGAAAGAAATCGGAAATTTTTTTTAGAATATACTTTTATACCCAGCTTACTTTTCTCTTTTTATTACTCTTTTCAGATATTTGCAAACTTCGAAATAAACTTAGAAATAATTATTTTGATTCATTTTATAACAAGGAAGGGCTAAGTTCGGGTGTAACCGAACATTTTATACTCTCGCAATTTATTTATTTAACTTTATTAATATTATACAATTTGACCCACATATTCGTCATATATATTGTATAAAATCCATTAAAAGTTGGAAACCATAATATTATGTTAGAATCACCGAGGTCCTCATGTTCGATATATGGGGCCGTGAAAACCTATGGTCCGATTTCGGCGATTTTTAGAATGGGGCTGCTACACTATAAACGTAGTATTTGTGCAAAGTTCTGCACCGATATCTTCACTAGTGCTTACTTTATATATTGTAAAGTAAACGATTCAGATCGTTTTCAAAGTTCTGGTATATAGGAAGTAGGCGTGTTTGTGAAGCGATTTGATCTATTTTCACAACATATCATTGGGATCTAAGGAAACTATTACAAACCAAGTTGAAATCGGTCGAGTAGTTCCTGAGATATGGTTTTTGACCCATAAGTGGGTGATGCCACGCCCATTTTCCATTTTGTAAAAAATCTGAGTGCAGCTTCCATCTGTCATTTTTTATGTGAAATTTAATGTTTCTGGCGTTTTTCGTTAGTGAGTTAACCCACTTTTAGTAATTTTCAACCTAACCTTTGTATGGGAGGTGGGCGTGGTTATTATCCGATTTCAACTATTTTCATGGGGTGGGGTGGGGTACGTGAGAGAATCGACTACAGAAAGTTTGGTTTATATAGCTTTATTGGTTTACGAGTTATACAGTGTCATAACTAAGCCATAAATAAAGTTATGAAAGTGAAATTTGGAACATAGGATCCCATTAGGGATCGTCCTTAAGAATCGCATAAAAACTTTCATTGTACCTGGCTTTTCACCGAGGTACCTGTCTTGCAGAGTGGTTAATCAAATCTGTTCACAGTCTATTAGAGGCAAGGTTGTGCCTGTTAAATATTTCCATTATATACAACAATTATTAACCTGTAAACGAAATATATATTTACAGACTGAATATGTTCTTTATTTTTCTGTTCGAAATTGAGAGTTCAAATTCTTATAAATATTTATTAAACGAGTTCCGACGGAACTCATTTTTGTTAAAACTAAACTAAACTAATCGAATGCAACGAACAAGACAATAAAAAAGCTGATGACCAGAGTTGCATTATATAATTTACAAACAGTTTACAATAACGCAAGAACGCATTATCCCGTAATTCCAACATAACTACTTTTTTTTGGAAAAACCTAACCATTATGAATGAATAAACGATGAACTGGCAATGCCTCTAGTTCAATCCCTACAATACGGAGCTAACTCATACTACACTACACATGTTTTTCAGCTTTTAACAACACATATGTACACAATACTAACTATTTGTATTTAAATAGGATTCTCGGTAGTTAGTCGACGCCATGGCCGCATATTAATAATTTGTTACCAATATTATTTTATATTTATATTAAATATACAGAGCGGTACTATGTTTGAGTGGGTGCTGCAGGAAATTTTAAAGGAATATAATTGCAGAAAATTGTCTTGGAAGGCAAAGCGAGCTGCAACGCACATCTGGTGCGTACACAAACATGCAAAACTAAAAAGAGAAGCAGAACAAGGAGTATGCCACTTTAGGCAGATGGGTGAGTTGATAATATCAAACCTTACATATGTATATGTGATTGGCGTTGCAACCTTTTAGCCGGCTATAGCCGAATCGACGATAGTGCGCCACCTCTCTCTCTCCTTCGCAGTTCGGCGCCAGTTGGAGATCCCAAGTGTAACCAGGTCGCTCTCCACCTGGTCCCTCCAACGAAGTGGAGGCCTTCCCCTTCCTCGGCTTCCTCCGGCGGGTACTGCATCGAACACTTTCAGGGCTGGAGTGTTTTCGTCCTTTCGGACAACATGACCTAGCCAGCGTAGCCGCTGTCTTTTTATTCGCTGAACTATGTCAATGTCGTCGTATAACTCGTACAGCTCATCGTTCCATCGTCTGCGGTATTCGCCGTTGCCAATGTTCTGAGGACCATAAATCTTGCGCAAAATTTTCCTCTCGAAAACTCCTAGTGTCGTCTCATCTGATGTTGACTTCGTCCAAGATTCTGCACCGTAAAGCAGGACGGGAATGATAAGCGACTTGTAGAGCTTGATTTTGGTTCGTCGAGAGAGGACTTTACTGTTCAATTGCCTACTCAGTCCAAAGTAGCACCTGTTGGCAAGAGTTATTCTGCGCTGGATTTCGAGGCTGACATTGTTCGTGTTGTTGATGCTGGTTCCCAGGTATACGAAATTATCTACGACCTCGAAGTTATGACTGTCAACAGTGACGTGGGAGCCAAGACGCGAATGCGCCGACTGTTTGTTTGATGACAGGAGATATTTCGTCTTGTCCTCATTCACCTCCAGACCCATTCGCTTCGCCTCCTTATCCATGCGGGAAAAAGCAGAACAAACGGCGCGGTTGTTGCTTCCGATGATATCAATATCATCGGCGTACGCCAGGAGCTGTACACTCTTGTAGAAGATTGTACCTTCTCGGTTTAGCTCTGCAGCTCTTATAATTTTTTCCAGCATCAGGTTAAAGAAGTCGCACGATAGTGAATCACCTTGTCTGAAACCTCGTTTGGTATCGAACGGCTCGGAGAGGTCCTTCCCAATCATGACGGAGCTTTTGGTGTTGCTCAACGTCAACTTACACAGCCGTATTAGTTTTGCGGGGATACCAAATTCAGACATCGCGGCATAAAGGCAGTTCCTTTTCGTGCTGTCGAAAGCAGCTTTAAAATCGACAAAAAGGTGGTGTGTGTCGATACTCTTTTACGGGTCTTCTCCAAGATTTGGCGCATGGTGAATATCTGGTCAGTTGTCGATTTTCCAGGTCTAAAGCCCCACTGATAAGGTCCAATCAGTTTGTTGACGGTGGGCTTTAGTCTTTCACACAGTACGCTCGATAGAACCTTGTATGCGATATTTAGGAGGCTGATCCCACGGTATTTGGCGCAGATTGTGGGATCTCCCTTTTTATGGATTGGGCAGAGCACACTGAGATTCCAATCGTCAGGCATGCTTTCTTCCGACCATATTCTGCAAAGAAGCTGATGCATGCACCTTATCAGTTCTTCGCCGCCGTATTTGAATAGTTCTGCCGGTAATCTATCGGCCCCCGCTGCTTTGTTGTTCTTCACGCGGGTAATTGCTATTCGAATTTCTTCATGGTCGGGTAATGGAACATCTGTTCCATCGTCATCGATTGGGGGATCGGGTTCGCTATCTCCTGGTGTTGTACTAAACATAAAATCTTTTTTTAGAATATACTTTTATATCCAGCTTACTTTTCTCTTTTTATTATTACTCTTTTCAGATATTTGCAAACTTCGTAAAAACTTAAACTTAAGCTGGATACCACCTTAGACATTGTTTTAATAGTGACACAACGATACTTCAACAACAGCGTCTCCAATCATAGGACTGATAGAAACAGATTAGATTGCCGCTCATATGATAGTCAAAATTACGTCAGCACGTAGAACAAAGTTTCTATCATTTTCTTAAGGGTATCGTGAAAACACTGATGTAAACAAACGTATACGTGTGACAGTGCAACTCTCTCCAACACATTACTATTTGGAATTAATGAACTATACATCTGTACTCTTCAGTCTCTGTCTTTTATAGTACTGACCATGAATTTATCAAATGTGCAACTTGTCAGTTATGAATGAAAACCTGTCACAATTGAAAATTCCTTTAAAGTGTTGAAATAATTCTTTTGATTCATTTTATAACACCTATAATTTTTGTTCTAACATTCATTGCTTAAAAAAAACATACATAACAAGTGAGGAAAGGTTAAGTTCAGGTGTAACCGAACATTTTATACTCTCGCAATTAATTTTGTAATTTTATAAAGACAACACAATTCGACCCATATATTCGGCATAAAGGGTCGAATAGAATAACGAAAATCATCATAAATAGTATATGGGGACTGTGGTAATTCATAAACCGATTTCACTCGTTTTCACCACCAAGATACAATGTATCGAAGACTATACGCTCACTTTATTTAATATTACTTATAATTAGGTATATGGGATCTGGGGCAAGTTATGACCCGATTTTTACCATTTCAGGTACAGAGAGAAACTGTTATAAGAAAAAAATTCAGAGGGAATGAATTACATTAAAATATCTGAGGGATTTACCTATATTTTCGGTGAAAAATTAACCTTAGGCACTGAGTTCTTCTTGTTCGATATCAGGGGCCTTGAAAAATCATGGTACGATTTTGACAATTTTTCCACAAGTGATGTCACAGCTCAAATACAGTATTTGTGTAAAGTTTTATTCCGCTATCTTCATTGGTTCCTTATGAATACATTATAAAGTGAACGAATCAGAAGGATTCAAAATTGAGTTATATGGGAAGTAGGCGTTGTTGTGAACCGATTTCGCCCATATTCCACCAGTGTCATCAGGGTGTCAAGAAAGTGTTATATACCGAATTTCATTCGAATCTGTCGAGTAGTTCCTGAGATATGGTTTTTGACCCATAATTGGCGACGCCACTCCCATTTTCCATTTTGTAAAAAAATCTCAGTGCAGCTTCTTTCTGCCATTTCTTATGTAAAATTTGGTGTTTCTGACGTTTCTCGTTAGTGAGTTAACCCACTTTTAGTAGTTTTCAACATGGTGGTTATAATCCGATTTCCTCCATTTTTGGCCTGTTTACGGTAGTACCTAAAAGAAACGACTCTAGAAAGTTTCCTTGATATAACTTAAGTAGTTTCCGATATATGTACAGAAAACTTAGTAGGGGGCGGGGCCACGCCCACTTCCCAAAAAAAATACATCCACATATGCCCCTTCATAGTGCTATCCTTCATACCAAATTTTACTTCCATAGCTTTATTTATAGCTTAGTTATGACACTTTAAGTGTTTTCGGTTTTCGACATTTTGTGGGCGTGGCAGTGGTCCGATTACGCCCATTTTCGAACTTAACCTTCTTATGGTGCCAAGATATACGTCTTCCAAGTTTCAAAAAGATGAGATATCTTTTTTTACTCAAGTTACAGCTTGCACGGACGGACGGACAGACAGACATCCGGATTTGAACTTTTCTTGTCACCCTGATCATTTTTATACTCTCGCAACCTGTTGCACAGAGTATTATAGTTTTGTTCACATAACGGTTGTTTGTGTCACCAAGAAATAAAAGAGTTAGATATGGGGTTATATATATATAAATGATCAGGATGACGAGTGGATTTGAAATCCGGATGTCTGTCCGTCCGTCTGTCCGTCTGTCCGTACAAGCGATAACTTGAGTAAAAATTAAGATATCTTAATGAAACTTGGAACACACATTTTTTGGCACCCTGAGGAGGTTGCTTTCAAAATTGGTCCACTGCCACGCCCACAAAATGGCAAAAACCGAAAACCTATACCGTGTCATAACTAAGCCATAAATAAAGTTATGAAAATAAAATTTGGAACATAGGATCACATTAGGGAGGGCGTGACAAATAGGTTTTTTGTATATAACTCGTAAACCAATAAAGCTATATAAACCAAACTTTCTGTAGTCGATTCTCTCACGTACCCCACCCCACCCCATGAAAATAGTTGAAATCGGATAATAACCACGCCCACCTCCCATACAAAGGTTAGGTTGAAAATTACTAAAAGTGGGTTAACTCACTAACGAAAAACGTTAGAAACACTAAATTTCACATAAGAAATGGCAGATGGAAGCTGCACTCAGATTTTTTTACAAAATGGAAAATGGGCGTGGCATCGCCCACTTATGGGTCAAAAACCATATCTCAGGAACTACTCGACCGATTTCAATGAAACTTGGTATGTAATAGTTTCCTTATCTCCCAATAATATGTTGTGAAAATTGGCCAAATCGCTTCACAACCACGCCTACTTCCTATATACCAGAACTTTGAAGTCGATCCGAATCGTTTACTTTACAATATATAAAGTAAGCACTAGTGAAGATATCGGTGCAGAACTTTGCACAAATACTATGTTTATAGTGTGGCAGTCCCATTCTAAAAATCGCCAAAATCGGACCATAGGTTTTCAAGGCCCCATATATCGAACACGGGGACCTCGGTGCTTCTAACCTAATATTATGGTTTCCAACTTTCAATGGAATTTATACAATATATATGACGAATATGTGGGTCAAATTGTATATTATATAATATTAATAAAGTTAAATAAATAAATTGCGAGAGTATAAAATGTTCGGTTACACCCGAACTTAGCCCTTCCTTACTTGTTATATATATAACCCTATATCTAACTCGTTTAGTTTTAGGACTTACAACCAACCGTTATGTGGACAAAACTATAATACTCTCGTTGCAACTTTGTTGCGAGAGTATAAAAATAAGATATAATACATTGAAGAAATAATTAAAAAATAAAAAGAAGATGTTTTGATTTACTCTAAGCTGGCTGCTTTCAATAGATTTCCATACTCATTCTTCAAGTTCAAAGACATTTTCTGCTATTAATGCCTAAATCAAATTGAAAATTAATAAAAATATGTTTGTTTAATTATTATTTTAAACCTTATACCTTTCATATTGTATATTCCTTTTACTTAATATATATACATAAATGATCAGGATGACGAGTGGATTTGAAATCCAGATGTCTGTCCGTCCGTCTGTCCGGGCAAGCGATAACTTGAGTAAAAATTAAGATATCTTAATGAAACTTGGAACACATGTTCCTTGGCACCCTGAGGAGGTTGCTTTCGAAAATGGGCAAAATCGGTCCACTGCCACGCCCACAAAATGGTGGAAACCGAAAACCTATACAGTGTCATGTATGTATGTGATTGGCGTTGCAACCGTTTAGCCGGTTATAGCCGAATCGACGATAGTGCGCCACCTCTCTCTCTCCTTCGCAGTTCGGCGCCAGTTGGAGATCCCAAGTGTTGTTGATGCTGGTTCCCAGGTATACGAAATTATCTACGACCTCGAAGTTATGACTGTCAACAGTGACGTGGGAGCCAAGACGCAAATGCGCCGACTGTTTGTTTGATGACAGGAGATATTTCGTCTTGTCCTCATTCACCTCCAGACCCATTCGCTTCGCCTCCTTATCCATGCGGGAAAAAGCAGAACAAACGGCGCGGTTGTTGCTTCCGATGATATCAATATCATCGGCGTACGCCAGGAGCTGTACACTCTTGTAGAAGATTGTAGCTTCTCGGCTTAGCTCTGCAGCTCTTATAATTTTTTCCAGCATCAGGTTAAAGAAGTCGCACGATAGTGAGTCACCTTGTCTGAAACCTCGTTTGGTATCGAACGGCTCGGAGAGGTCCTTCCCAATCATGACGGAGCTTTTGGTGTTGCTCAACGTCAACTTACACAGCCGTATTAGTTTTGCGGGGATACCAAATTCAGACATCGCGGCATAAAGGCAGTTCCTTTTCGTGCTGTCGAAAGCAGCTTTAAAATCGACAAAAAGGTGGTGTGTGTCGATACTCTTTTCACGGGTCTTCTCCAAGATTTGGCGCATGGTGAATATCTGGTCAGTTGTCGATTTTCCAGGTCTAAAGCCACACTGATAAGGTCCAATCAGTTTGTTGACGGTGGGCTTTAGTCTTTCACACAGTACGCTCGATAGAACCTTGTATGCGATATTTAGGAGGCTGATCCCACGGTAATTGGCGCAGATTGTGGGATCCCCTTTTTATGGATTGGGCAGAGCACACTGAGATTCCAATCGTCAGGCATGCTTTCTTCCGACCATATTCTGCAAAGAAGCTGATGCATGCACCTTATCAGTTCTTCGCCGCCGTATTTGAATAGTTCTGCCGGTAATCTATCGGCCCCCGCTGCTTTGTTGTTCTTCACGCGGGTAATTGCTATTCGAATTTCTTCATGGTCGGGTAATGGAACATCTGTTCCATCGTCATCGATTGGGGGATCGGGTTCGCTATCTCCTGGTATTGTACTAAACATAAAATCTTGTTTTAGAATATACTTTTATATCCAGCTTACTTTTCTCTTTTTATTATTACTCTTCTCAGATATTTGCAAACTTCGTAAAAACTTAAACTTAAGCTGGATACCACCTTAGACATTGCTTTAATAGTGACACAACGATACTTCAACAACAGCGTCTCCAATCTTAGGACTGATAGAAACAGATTAGATTGCCGCTCATATGATAGTCAAAATTACGTCAGCACGTAGAACAAAGTTTCTATCATTTTCTTAAGGGTATCGTGAAAACACTGATGTAAACAAACGTATACGTGTGACAGTGCAACTCTCTCCAACACATTACTATTTGGAATTAATGAACTATACATCTGTACTCTTCAGTCTCTGTCTTTTATAGTACTGACCATGAATTTATCAAATGTGCAACTTGTCAGTTATGAATGAAAACCTGTCACAATTGAAAATTCCTTTAAAGTGTAGAAATAATTCTTTTGATTCATTTTATAACACCTATAATTTTTGTTCTAATATTCATTGCTTAAAAAAACATACATAACAAGTGAGGAAAGGTTAAGTTCAGGTGTAACCGAACATTTTATACTCTCGCAATTAATTTTGTAATTTTATAAAGACAACACAATTCGACCCATATATTCGGCATAAAGGGTCGAATAGAATAACGAAAATCATCATAAATAGTATATGGGGACTGTGGTAATTCATAAACCGATTTCACTCGTTTTCACCACCAAGATACAATGTATCGAAGACTATACGCTCACTTTATTTAATATTACTTATAATTAGGTATATGGGATCTGGAGCAAGTTATGACCCGATTTTTACCATTTCAGGTACAGAGAGAAACTGTTATAAGAAAAAAATTCAGAAGGAATGAATTACATTAAAATATCTGAGGGATTTACCTATATTTTCGGTGAAAAATTAACCTTAGGCACTGAGTTCTTCTTGTTCGATATCAGGGGCCTTGAAAAATCATGGTACGATTTTGACAATTTTTCCACAAGTGATGTCACAGCTCAAATACAGTATTTGTGTAAAGTTTTATTCCGCTAGCTTCATTGGTTCCTTATGAATACATTATAAAGTGAACGAATCAGAAGGATTCAAAATTGAGTTATATGGGAAGTAGGCGTTGTTGTGAACCGATTTCGCCCATATTCCACCAGTGTCATCAGGGTGTCAAGAAAGTGTTATATACCGAATTGAGATATGGTTTTTGACCCATAATTGGCGACGCCACTCCCATTTTCCATTTTGTAAAAAAATCTCAGTGCAGCTTCTTTCTGCCATATCTTATGTAAAATTTGGTGTTTCTGACGTTTCTCGTTAGTGAGTTAACCCACTTTTAGTAGTTTTCAACATGGTGGTTATAATCCGATTTCCTCCATTTTTGGCCTGTTTACGGTAGTACCTAAAAGAAACGACTCTAGAAAGTTTCCTTGATATAACTTAAGTAGTTTCCGATATATGTACAGAAAACTTAGTAGGGGGCGGGGCCACGCCCACTTCCCAAAAAAAATACATCCACATATGCCCCTTCATAGTGCTATCCTTCCTACCAAATTTTACTTCCATAGCTTTATTTATAGCTTAGTTGTGACACTTTAAGTGTTTTCGGTTTTCGACATTTTGTGGGCGTGGCAGTGGTCCGATTACGCCCATTTTCGAACTTAACCTTCTTATGGTGCCAAGATATACGTCTTCCAAGTTTCAAAAAGATATCTCAATTTTTACTCCAGTTACAGCTTGCACGGACGGACGGACAGACAGACATCCGGATTTGAACTTTTCTTGCCACCCTGATCATTTTTATACTCTCGCAACCTGTTGCACAGAGTATTATAGTTTTGTTCACATAACGGTTGTTTGTGTCACCAAGAAATAAAAGAGTTAGATATGGGGTTATATATATATAAATGATCAGGATGACGAGTGGATTTGAAATCCGGATGTCTGTCCGTCCGTCTGTCCGTCTGTCCGTACAAGCGATAACTTGAGTAAAAATTAAGATATCTTAATGAAACTTGGAACACACATTTTTTGGCACCCTGAGGAGGTTGCTTTCAAAAATGGGCAAAATTGGTCCACTGCCACGCCCACAAAATGGCAAAAACCGAAAACCTATACCGTGTCATAACTAAGCCATAAATAAAGTTATGAAAATAAAATTTGGAACATAGGATCACATTAGGGAGGGCGTGACAAATAGGTTTTTTGTATATAACTCGTAAACCAATAAAGCTATATAAGCCAAACTTTCTGTAGTCGATTCTCTCACGTACCCCACCCCACCCCATGAAAATAGTTGAAATCGGATAATAACCACGCCCACCTCCCATACAAAGGTTAGGTTGAAAATTACTAAAAGTGGGTTAACTCACTAACGAAAAACGTTAGAAACACTAAATTTCACATAAGAAATGGCAGATGGAAGCTGCACTCAGATTTTTTTACAAAATGGAAAATGGGCGTGGCATCGCCCACTTATGGGTCAAAAACCATATCTCAGGAACTACTCGACCGATTTCAATGAAACTTGGTTTGTAATAGTTTCCTTATCTCCCAATAATATGTTGTGAAAATTGGCCAAATCGCTTCACAACCACGCCTACTTCCTATATACCAGAACTTTGAAGTCGATCCGAATCGTTTACTTTACAATATATAAAGTAAGCACTAGTGAAGATATCGGTGCAGAACTTTGCACAAATACTATGTTTATAGTGTGGCAGTCCCATTCTAAAAATCGCCAAAATCGGACCATAGGTTTTCAAGGCCCCATATATCGAACACGGGGACCTCGGTGCTTCTAACCTAATATTATGGTTTCCAACTTTCAATGGAATTTATACAATATATATGACGAATATGTGGGTCAAATTGTATATTATATAATATTAATAAAGTTAAATAAATAAATTGCGAGAGTATAAAATGTTCGGTTACACCCGAACTTAGCCCTTCCTTACTTGTTATATATATAACCCTATATCTAACTCGTTTAGTTTTAGGACTTACAACCAACCGTTATGTGGACAAAACTATAATACTCTCGTTGCAACTTTGTTGCGAGAGTATAAAAATAAGATATAATGCATTGAAGAAATAATTAAAAAATAAAAAGAAGATGTTTTGATTTACTCTAAGCTGGCTGCTTTCAATAGATTTCCATACTCATTCTTCAAGTTCAAAGACATTTTCTGCTATTAATGCCTAAATCAAATTGAAAATTAATAAAAATATGTTTGTTTAATTATTATTTTAAACCTTATACCTTTCATATTGTATATTCCTTTTACTTAATATATATACATAAATGATCAGGATGACGAGTGGATTTGAAATCCAGATGTCTGTCCGTCCGTCTGTCCGGGCAAGCGATAACTTGAGTAAAAATTAAGATATCTTAATGAAACTTGGAACACATGTTCCTTGGCACCCTGAGGAGGTTGCTTTCGAAAATGGGCAAAATCGGTCCACTGCCACGCCCACAAAATGGTGGAAACCGAAAACCTATACAGTGTCATGTATGTATGTGATTGGCGTTGCAACCGTTTAGCCGGTTATAGCCGAATCGACGATAGTGCGCCACCTCTCTCTCTCCTTCGCAGTTCGGCGCCAGTTGGAGATCCCAAGTGTTGTTGATGCTGGTTCCCAGGTATACGAAATTATCTACGACCTCGAAGTTATGACTGTCAACAGTGACGTGGGAGCCAAGACGCGAATGCGCCGACTGTTTGTTTGATGACAGGAGATATTTCGTCTTGTCCTCATTCACCTCCAGACCCATTCGCTTCGCCTCCTTATCCATGCGGGAAAAAGCAGAACAAACGGCGCGGTTGTTGCTTCCGATGATATCAATATCATCGGCGTACGCCAGGAGCTGTACACTCTTGTAGAAGATTGTAGCTTCTCGGTTTAGCTCTGCAGCTCTTATAATTTTTTCCAGCATCAGGTTAAAGAAGTCGCACGATAGTGAGTCACCTTGTCTGAAACCTCGTTTGGTATCGAACGGCTCGGAGAGGTCCTTCCCAATCATGACGGAGCTTTTGGTGTTGCTCAACGTCAACTTACACAGCCGTATTAGTTTTGCGGGGATACCAAATTCAGACATCGCGGCATAAAGGCAGTTCCTTTTCGTGCTGTCGAAAGCAGCTTTAAAATCGACAAAAAGGTGGTGTGTGTCGATACTCTTTTCACGGGTCTTCTCCAAGATTTGGCGCATGGTGAATATCTGGTCAGTTGTCGATTTTCCAGGTCTAAAGCCACACTGATAAGGTCCAATCAGTTTGTTGACGGTGGGCTTTAGTCTTTCACACAGTACGCTCGATAGAACCTTGTATGCGATATTTAGGAGGCTGATCCCACGGTAATTGGCGCAGATTGTGGGATCTCCCTTTTTATGGATTGGGCAGAGCACACTGAGATTCCAATCGTCAGGCATGCTTTCTTCCGACCATATTCTGCAAAGAAGCTGATGCATGCACCTTATCAGTTCTTCGCCGCCGTATTTGAATAGTTCTGCCGGTAATCTATCGGCCCCCGCTGCTTTGTTGTTCTTCACGCGGGTAATTGCTATTCGAATTTCTTCATGGTCGGGTAATGGAACATCTGTTCCATCGTCATCGATTGGGGGATCGGGTTCGCTATCTCCTGGTGTTGTACTAAACATAAAATCTTTTTTTAGAATATACTTTTATATCCAGCTTACTTTTCTCTTTTTATTATTACTCTTTTCAGATATTTGCAAACTTCGTAAAAACTTAAACTTAAGCTGGATACCACCTTAGACATTGCTTTAATAGTGACACAACGATACTTCAACAACAGCGTCTCCAATCATAGGACTGATAGAAACAGATTAGATTGCCGCTCATATGATAGTCAAAATTACGTCAGCACGTAGAACAAAGTTTCTATCATTTTCTTAAGGGTATCGTGAAAACACTGATGTAAACAAACGTATACGTGTGACAGTGCAACTCTCTCCAACACATTACTATTTGGAATTAATGAACTATACATCTGTACTCTTCAGTCTCTGTCTTTTATAGTACTGACCATGAATTTATCAAATGTGCAACTTGTCAGTTATGAATGAAAACCTGTCACAATTGAAAATTCCTTTAAAGTGTAGAAATAATTCTTTTGATTCATTTTATAACACCTATAATTTTTGTTCTAATATTCATTGCTTAAAAAAACATACATAACAAGTGAGGAAAGGTTAAGTTCAGGTGTAACCGAACATTTTATACTCTCGCAATTAATTTTGTAATTTTATAAAGACAACACAATTCGACCCATATATTCGGCATAAAGGGTCGAATAGAATAACGAAAATCATCATAAATAGTATATGGGGACTGTGGTAATTCATAAACCGATTTCACTCGTTTTCACCACCAAGATACAATGTATCGAAGACTATACGCTCACTTTATTTAATATTACTTATAATTAGGTATATGGGATCTGGGGCAAGTTATGACCCGATTTTTACCATTTCAGGTACAGAGAGAAACTGTTATAAGAAAAAAATTCAGAAGGAATGAATTACATTAAAATATCTGAGGGATTTACCTATATTTTCGGTGAAAAATTAACCTTAGGCACTGAGTTCTTCTTGTTCGATATCAGGGGCCTTGAAAAATCATGGTACGATTTTGACAATTTTTCCACAAGTGATGTCACAGCTCAAATACAGTATTTGTGTAAAGTTTTATTCCGCTAGCTTCATTGGTTCCTTATGAATACATTATAAAGTGAACGAATCAGAAGGATTCAAAATTGAGTTATATGGGAAGTAGGCGTTGTTGTGAACCGATTTCGCCCATATTCCACCAGTGTCATCAGGGTGTCAAGAAAGTGTTATATACCGAATTTCATTCGAAGCTGTCGAGTAGTTCCTGAGATATGGTTTTTGACCCATAATTGGCGACGCCACTCCCATTTTCCATTTTGTAAAAAAATCTCAGTGCAGCTTCTTTCTGCCATATCTTATGTAAAATTTGGTGTTTCTGACGTTTCTCGTTAGTGAGTTAACCCACTTTTAGTAGTTTTCAACATGGTGGTTATAATCCGATTTCCTCCATTTTTGGCCTGTTTACGGTAGTACCTAAAAGAAACGACTCTAGAAAGTTTCCTTGATATAACTTAAGTAGTTTCCGATATATGTACAGAAAACTTAGTAGGGGGCGGGGCCACGCCCACTTCCCAAAAAAAATACATCCACATATGCCCCTTCATAGTGCTATCCTTCCTACCAAATTTTACTTCCATAGCTTTATTTATAGCTTAGTTGTGACACTTTAAGTGTTTTCGGTTTTCGACATTTTGTGGGCGTGGCAGTGGTCCGATTACGCCCATTTTCGAACTTAACCTTTTTATGGTGCCAAGATATACGTCTTCCAAGTTTCAAAAAGATATCTCAATTTTTACTCCAGTTACAGCTTGCACGGACGGACGGACAGACAGACATCCGGATTTGAACTTTTCTCGTCACCCTGATCATTTTTATACTCTCGCAACCTGTTGCACAGAGTATTATAGTTTTGTTCACATAACGGTTGTTTGTGTCACCAAGAAATAAAAGAGTTAGATATGGGGTTATATATATATAAATGATCAGGATGACGAGTGGATTTGAAATCCGGATGTCTGTCCGTCCGTCCGTCCGTCTGTCCGTGCAAGCGATAACTTGAGTAAAAATTAAGATATCTTAATGAAACTTGGAACACACATTTTTTGGCACCCTGAGGAGGTTGCTTTCAAAAATGGGTAAAATCGGTCCACAGCTACGCCCACAAAATGGCGGAAACCGAAAACCTATACCGTGTCATAACTAAGCCATAAATAAAGTTATGAAAATAAAATTTGGAACATAGGATCGCATTACGGAGGGGCACATTTGAATGTAATTTTTTGGGAAAAGTGGGCGTGGCCCCGCCCCTACTAAGTTTTTTGTACATATCTCGCAAACCAATAGAGCTATATAAACCAAACTTTCTGCAGTCGTTTTTGTAGCCACTTCCTAATGCAGTCAAAAAATGAAAGAAATCGGAAATTTTTTTTAGAATATACTTTTATATCCAGCTTACTTTTCTCTTTTTATTACTCTTTTCAGATATTTCCAAACTTCGTAAAAACTTAAGCTTAAGCTAGATACCACCTTTGACATTGCTTTAATAGTGACACAACGATACTTCAACAACAGCGTCTCCAATCATAGGACTGATAGAAACAGATTAGATTGCCGCTCATATGATAGTCAAAAGCTGATCAAAATTACGTCAGCACGTAGAACAAAGTTTCTATCATTTTCTTAAGGGCATCGTGAAAACACTGATGTAAACAAACGTATACGTGTGACAGTACATCTCTCTCCAACACATTACTATTTGGAATTAATGAACTATACATCTGTACTCTTCAGTCTCTGTCTTTTATAGTACTGATCATGAATTTTTCAATTGTGAAACTTGTCAGTTATGAATGAAAACCTGTTACAATTGAAAATTCCTTTAAAGTGTAGAAATAATTGTTTTGATTCATTTTATAACACCTATAATTTTTGTTCTAATATTCATTGCTTAAAAAAACATACATAACAAGTGAGGAAAGGCTAAGTTCGGGTGTAACCGAACATTTTATACTCTCGCAATTAATTGTTGTAATTTTATAAAGACAGCACAATTCGACCCATATACTCGGCATAAAGGGTCGAATAGAATAACGAAAATCATCATAAATAGTAAATGGGGACTGAGGTAATTCATAAACCGATTTCACTCGTTTTCACCAACAAGATACAATGTATCGAAGACTATACGCTCACTTTATTTAATATTACTTATAATTAGGTATATGGGATCTGGGGCAAGTTATGACCCGATTTTTACCATTTCAAGTACAGAGAGAAACTGTTATAAGAAAAAAATTCAGAGGGACTGAATTACATTAAAATATCTGAGGGATTTACCTATACTTTCGGTGTAAAATTAACCTTAGGCACTGAGTTCTTCATGTTCGATATCAGGGGCCTTGAAAAGTCATGGTCCGATTTTGACAATTTTTCCACAAGTGATGTCACAGCTCAAATACAGTATTTGTGTAAAGTTTTATTCCGCTAGCTTCATTGGTTCCTTATGAATACATTATAAAGTGAACGAATCAGAAGGATTCAAAATTGAGTTATATGGGAAGTAGGCGTTGTTGTGAACCGATTTCGCCCATATTCCACCAGTGTCATCAGGGTGTCAAGAAAGTTTTATATACCGAATTTCATTCGAATCTGTCGAGTAGTTCCTGAGATATGGTTTTTGACCCATAAGTGGGCGACGCCACGCCCATTTTCCATTTTGTAAAAAAATCTCAGTGCAGCTTCTTTCTGCCATTTCTTATGTAAAATTTGGTGTTTCTGACGTTTCTCGTTAGTGAGTTAACGCACTTTTAGTCATTTTCAACCTAACCTTTGTATGGGAGGTGGGCGTGGTTATTATCCGATTTCTTTCATTTTTGGACTGTATAAGGAAATGGCTAAAAGAAACGACTGCAGAAAGTTTGGCTTATATAGCTTTATTGGTTTGCGAGTTATATACAAAAAACCTATTTGGGGGCGGGGTCACGCCCACTTTTCCAAAAAAATTACATCCAAATGTGCCCCTCCCTGTCTTGCAGAGTAGTTAATCAAATCTGTTCACAGTCTATTAGAGGCAAGGTTGTGCATGTTAAATATTTCCATTATATACAACAATTATTAACCTGTAAACGAAATATATATTTACAGACTGAATATGTTCTTTATTTTTCTGTTCGAAATTGAGAGTTCAAATTCTTACAAAATATTTATTGAACGAGTTCCGACGGAACTCATTTTTGTTAAAACTAAACTAAACTAATCGAATGCAACGAACAAGACAATAAAAAAGCTGATGACTAGAGTTGCATTATATAATTTACAAACAGTTTACAATAACGCAAGAACGCATTATCCCGTAATTTCAACATAACTACTTTTTTTGGAAAAACCTAACCATTATGAACGAATAAACGATGAACTGGCAATGCCTCTAGTTCAATCCCTACAATACTGAGCTAACTCATACTACACTACACATGTTTTTCAGCTTTTAACAACACATATGTACACAATACTAACTATTTGTATTTAAATAGGATTCTCGGTAGTTAGTCGACGCCATGGCCGCATATTAACAATTTGTTACCGATATTATTTTATATTTATATTAAATATACAGAGCGGTACTATGTTTGAGTGGGTGCTGCAGGAAATTTTAAAGGAATATAACTGCAGAAAATTGTCTTGGAAGGCAAAGCGAGCTGCAACTCACATCTGGTGCGTACATGCAAACACAAACATGCAAAACTAAAAAGAGAAGCAGAACAAGGAGTATGCCACTTTAGGCAGATGGGTGAGTTGATAATATCAAACCTTACATATGTATATAACATAAAATCTTTTTTTTAGAATATACTTTTATATCCAGCTTACTTTTCTCTTTTTATTATTACTCTTTTCAGATATTTGCAAACTTCGTAAAAACTTAAACTTAAGCTGGATACCACCTTAGACATTGCTTTAATAGTGACACAACGATACTTCAACAACAGCGTCTCCAATCATAGGACTGATAGAAACAGATTAGATTGCCGCTCATATGATAGTCAAAAGCTGATCAAAATTACGTCAGCACGTAGAACAAAGTTTCTATCATTTTCTTAAGGGTATCGTGACAACACTGATGTAAACAAACGTATACGTGTGACAGTGCATCTCTCTCCAACACATTACTATTTGGAATTAATGAACTATACATCTGTACTCTTCAGTCTCTGTCTTTTATAGTACTGACCATTAATTTATCAAATGTGAAACTTGTCAGTTATGAATGAAAACCTGTCAAAATTGAAAATTCCTTTAAAGTGTAGAAATAATTCTTTTGATTCATTTTATAACACCTATAATTTTTGTTCTAATATTCATTGCTTAAAAAAAACATACATAACAAGTGAGGAAAGGCTAAGTTCAGGTGTAACCGAACATTTTATACTCTCGCAATTAATTTTGTAATTTTATAAAGATAACACAATTCGACCCATATATTCGGCATAAAGGGTCGAATAGAATAACGAAAATCATCATAAATAGTATATGGGGACTGTGGTAATTCATAAACCGATTTCACTCGTTTTCACCACCAAGATACAATGTATCGAAGACTATACGCTCACTTTATTTAATATTACTTATAATTAGGTATATGGGATCTGGGGCAAGTTATGACCCGATTTTTACCATTTCAGGTACAGAGAGAAACTGTTATAAGAAAAAAATTCAGAGGGAATGAATTACATTAAAATATCTGAGGGATTTACCTATATTTTCGGTGAAAAATTAACCTTAGGCACTGAGTTCTTCTTGTTCGATATCAGGGGCCTTGAAAAGTCATGGTACGATTTTGACAATTTTTCCACAAGTGCTGTCACAGCTCAAATACAGTATTTGTGTAAAGTTTTATTCCGCTAGCTTCATTGGTTCCTTATGAATACATTATAAAGTGAACGAATCAGAAGGATTCAAAATTGAGTTATATGGGAAGTAGGCGTTGTTGTGAACCGATTTCGCCCATATTCCACCAGTGTCATCAGGGTGTCAAGAAAGTGTTATATACCGAATTTCATTCGAATCTGTCGAGTAGTTCCTGAGATATGGTTTTTGACCCATAATTGGCGACGCCACTCCCATTTTCCATTTTGTAAAAAAATCTCAGTGCAGCTTCTTTCTGCCATATCTTATGTAAAATTTGGTGTTTCTGACGTTTCTCGTTAGTGAGTTAACCCACTTTTAGTAGTTTTCAACATGGTGGTTATAATCCGATTTCCTCCATTTTTGGCCTGTTTACGGTAGTACCTAAAAGAAACGACTCTAGAAAGTTTCCTTGATATAACTTAAGTAGTTTCCGATATATGTACAGAAAACTTAGTAGGGGGCGGGGCCACGCCCACTTCCCAAAAAAAATACATCCACATATGCCCCTTCATAGTGCTATCCTTCCTACCAAATTTTACTTCCATAGCTTTATTTATAGCTTAGTTGTGACACTTTAAGTGTTTTCGGTTTTCGACATTTTGTGGGCGTGGCAGTGGTCCGATTACGCCCATTTTCGAACTTAACCTTCTTATGGTACCAAGATATACGTCTTCCAAGTTTCAAAAAGATATCTCAATTTTTACTCCAGTTACAGCTTGCACGGACGGACGGACAGACAGACATCCGGATTTGAACTTTTCTCGTCACCCTGATCATTTTTATACTCTCGCAACCTGTTGCACAGAGTATTATAGTTTTGTTCACATAACGGTTGTTTGTGTCACCAAGAAATAAAGAGTTAGATATGGGGTTATATATATATAAATGATCAGGATGACGAGTGGATTTGAAATCCGGATGTCTGTCCGTCCGTCCGTCCGTCTGTCCGTGCAAGCGATAACTTGAGTAAAAATTAAGATATCTTAATGAAACTTGGAACACACATTTTTTGGCACCCTGAGGAGGTTGCTTTCAAAAATGGGCAAAATCGGTCCACAGCTACGCCCACAAAATGGCGGAAACCGAAAACCTATACCGTGTCATAACTAAGCCATAAATAAAGTTATGAAAATAAAATTTGGAACATAGGATCGCATTACGGAGGGGCACATTTGAATGTAATTTTTTGGGAAAAGTGGGCGTGGCCCCGCCCCTACTAAGTTTTTTGTACATATCTCGCAAACCAATAGAGCTATATAAACCAAACTTTCTGCAGTCGTTTTTGTAGCCACTTCCTAATGCAGTCAAAAAATGAAAGAAATCGGAAATTTTTTTTAGAATATACTTTTATATCCAGCTTACTTTTCTCTTTTTATTACTCTTTTCAGATATTTCCAAACTTCGTAAAAACTTAAGCTTAAGCTAGATACCACCTTTGACATTGCTTTAATAGTGACACAACGATACTTCAACAACAGCGTCTCCAATCATAGGACTGATAGAAACAGATTAGATTGCCGCTCATATGATAGTCAAAAGCTGATCAAAATTACGTCAGCACGTAGAACAAAGTTTCTATCATTTTCTTAAGGGCATCGTGAAAACACTGATGTAAACAAACGTATACGTGTGACAGTGCATCTCTCTCCAACACATTACTATTTGGAATTAATGAACTATACATCTGTACTCTTCAGTCTCTGTCTTTTATAGTACTGATCATGAATTTTTCAATTGTGAAACTTGTCAGTTATGAATGAAAACCTGTCACAATTGAAAATTCCTTTAAAGTGTAGAAATAATTGTTTTGATTCATTTTATAACACCTATAATTTTTGTTCTAATATTCATTGCTTAAAAAAACATACATAACAAGTGAGGAAAGGCTAAGTTCGGGTGTAACCGAACATTTTATACTCTCGCAATTAATTGTTGTAATTTTATAAAGACAGCACAATTCGACCCATATACTCGGCATAAAGGGTCGAATAGAATAACGAAAATCATCATAAATAGTAAATGGGGACTGAGGTAATTCATAAACCAATTTCACTCGTTTTCACCAACAAGATACAATGTATCGAAGACTATACGCTCACTTTATTTAATATTACTTATAATTAGGTATATGGGATCTGGGGCAAGTTATGACCCGATTTTTACCATTTCAAGTACAGAGAGAAACTGTTATAAGAAAAAAATTCAGAGGGACTGAATTACATTAAAATATCTGAGGGATTTACCTATACTTTCGGTGTAAAATTAACCTTAGGCACTGAGTTCTTCATGTTCGATATCAGGGGCCTTGAAAAGTCATGGTCCGATTTTGACAATTTTTCCACAAGTGATGTCACAGCTCAAATACAGTATTTGTGTAAAGTTTTATTCCGCTAGCTTCATTGGTTCCTTATGAATACATTATAAAGTGAACGAATCAGAAGGATTCAAAATTGAGTTATATGGGAAGTAGGCGTTGTTGTGAACCGATTTCGCCCATATTCCACCAGTGTCATCAGGGTGTCAAGAAAGTTGTATATACCGAATTTCATTCGAATCTGTCGAGTAGTTCCTGAGATATGGTTTTTGACCCATAAGTGGGCGACGCCACGCCCATTTTCCATTTTGTAAAAAAATCTCAGTGCAGCTTCTTTCTGCCATTTCTTATGTAAAATTTGGTGTTTCTGACGTTTCTCGTTAGTGAGTTAACGCACTTTTAGTCATTTTCAACCTAACCTTTGTATGGGAGGTGGGCGTGGTTATTATCCGATTTCTTTCATTTTTGGACTGTATAAGGAAATGGCTAAAAGAAACGACTGCAGAAAGTTTGGCTTATATAGCTTTATTGGTTTGCGAGTTATATACAAAAAACCTATTTGGGGGCGGGGTCACGCCCACTTTTCCAAAAAAATTACATCCAAATGTGCCCCTCCCTGTCTTGCAGAGTAGTTAATCAAATCTGTTCACAGTCTATTAGAGGCAAGGTTGTGCATGTTAAATATTTCCATTATATACAACAATTATTAACCTGTAAACGAAATATATATTTACAGACTGAATATGTTCTTTATTTTTCTGTTCGAAATTGAGAGTTCAAATTCTTACAAAATATTTATTGAACGAGTTCCGACGGAACTCATTTTTGTTAAAACTAAACTAAACTAATCGAATGCAACGAACAAGACAATAAAAAAGCTGATGACTAGAGTTGCATTATATAATTTACAAACAGTTTACAATAACGCAAGAACGCATTATCCCGTAATTTCAACATAACTACTTTTTTTGGAAAAACCTAACCATTATGAACGAATAAACGATGAACTGGCAATGCCTCTAGTTCAATCCCTACAATACTGAGCTAACTCATACTACACTACACATGTTTTTCAGCTTTTAACAACACATATGTACACAATACTAACTATTTGTATTTAAATAGGATTCTCGGTAGTTAGTCGACGCCATGGCCGCATATTAATAATTTGTTACCGATATTATTTTATATTTATATTAAATATACAGAGCGGTACTATGTTTGAGTGGGTGCTGCAGGAAATTTTAAAGGAATATAACTGCAGAAAATTGTCTTGGAAGGCAAAGCGAGCTGCAACTCACATCTGGTGCGTACATGCAAACACAAACATGCAAAACTAAAAAGAGAAGCAGAACAAGGAGTATGCCACTTTAGGCAGATGGGTGAGTTGATAATATCAAACCTTACATATGTATATAACATAAAATCTTTTTTTTAGAATATACTTTTATATCCAGCTTACTTTTCTCTTTTTATTATTACTCTTTTCAGATATTTGCAAACTTCGTAAAAACTTAAACTTAAGCTGGATACCACCTTAGACATTGCTTTAATAGTGACACAACGATACTTCAACAACAGCGTCTCCAATCATAGGACTGATAGAAACAGATTAGATTGCCGCTCATATGATAGTCAAAAGCTGATCAAAATTACGTCAGCACGTAGAACAAAGTTTCTATCATTTTCTTAAGGGTATCGTGACAACACTGATGTAAACAAACGTATACGTGTGACAGTGCAACTCTCTCCAACACATTACTATTTGGAATTAATGAACTATACATCTGTACTCTTCAGTCTCTGTCTTTTATAGTACTGACCATTAATTTATCAAATGTGAAACTTGTCAGTTATGAATGAAAACCTGTCAAAATTGAAAATTCCTTTAAAGTGTAGAAATAATTCTTTTGATTCATTTTATAACACCTATAATTTTTGTTCTAATATTCATTGCTTAAAAAAAACATACATAACAAGTGAGGAAAGGCTAAGTTCAGGTGTAACCGAACATTTTATACTCTCGCAATTAATTTTGTAATTTTATAAAGATAACACAATTCGACCCATATATTCGGCATAAAGGGTCGAATAGAATAACGAAAATCATCATAAATAGTATATGGGGACTGTGGTAATTCATAAACCGATTTCACTTGTTTTCACCACCAAGATACAATGTATCGAAGACTATACGCTCACTTTATTTAATATTACTTATAATTAGGTATATGGGATCTGGGGCAAGTTATGACCCGATTTTTACCATTTCAGGTACAGAGAGAAACTGTTATAAGAAAATAATTCAGAGGGAATGAATTACATTAAAATATCTGAGGGATTTACCTATATTTTCGGTGAAAAATTAACCTTAGGCACTGAGTTCTTCTTGTTCGATATCAGGGGCCTTGAAAAGTCATGGTACGATTTTGACAATTTTTCCACAAGTGCTGTCACAGCTCAAATACAGTATTTGTGTAAAGTTTTATTCCGCTAGCTTCATTGGTTCCTTATGAATACATTATAAAGTGAACGAATCAGAAGGATTCAAAATTGAGTTATATGGGAAGTAGGCGTTGTTGTGAACCGATTTCGCCCATATTCCACCAGTGTCATCAGGGTGTCAAGAAAGTGTTATATACCGAATTTCATTCGAATCTGTCGAGTAGTTCCTGAGATATGGTTTTTGACCCATAATTGGCGACGCCACTCCCATTTTCCATTTTGTAAAAAAATCTCAGTGCAGCTTCTTTCTGCCATTTCTTATGTAAAATTTGGTGTTTCTGACGTTTCTCGTTAGTGAGTTAACCCACTTTTAGTAGTTTTCAACATGGTGGTTATAATCCGATTTCCTCCATTTTTGGCCTGTTTACGGTAGTACCTAAAAGAAACGACTCTAGAAAGTTTCCTTGATATAACTTAAGTAGTTTCCGATATATGTACAGAACACTTAGTAGGGGGCGGGGCCACGCCCACTTCCCAAAAAAATACATCCACATATGCCCCTTCATAGTGTTATCCTTCATACCAAATTTTACTTCCATAGCTTTATTTATAGCTTAGTTATGACACTTTAAGTGTTTTCGGTTTTCGACATTTTGTGGGCGTGGCAGTGGTCCGATTACGCCCATTTTCGAACTTAACCTTCTTATGGTGCCAAGATATACGTCTTCCAAGTTTCAAAAAGATGAGATATCTTTATTTACTCAAGTTACAGCTTGCACGGACGGACGGACAGACAGACATCCGGATTTGAACTTTTCTCGTCACCCTGATCATTTTTATACTCTCGCAACCTGTTGCACAGAGTATTATAGTTTTGTTCACATAACGGTTGTTTGTGTCACCAAGAAATAACAGAGTTAGATATGGGGTTATATATATATATAAATGATCAGGATGACGAGTGGATTTGAAATCCGGATGTCTGTCCGTCCGTCTGTCCGTGCAAGCGATAACTTGAGTAAAAATTAAGATATCTTAATGAAACTTGGAACACACATTTTTTGGCACCCTGAGGAGGTTGCTTTCAAAAATGGGCAAAATCGGTCCGCAGCCACGCCCACAAAATGGCGGAAACCGAAAACCTATACCGTGTCATAACTAAGCCATAAATAAAGTTATGAAAATAAAATTTGGAACATAGGATCGCATTACGGAGGGGCATATTTGAATGTAATTTTTTGGGAAAAGTGGGCGTGGCCCCGCCCCTACTAAGTTTTTTGTACATATCTCGCAAACCAATAGAGCTATATAAACCAAACTTTCTGCAGTCGTTTTTTTAGCCACTTCCTAATGCAGTCCAAAAATGAAAGAAATCGGATCATAACCACGCCCACCTCCCATACAAAGGTTAGGTTGAAAATTACTAAAAGTGCGTTAACTCACTAACGAAAAACGTCAGAAACACTAAATTTTACATAAGAAATGGCAGAAGGAAGCTGCACTGAGATGTTTTTACAAAATGGAAAATGGGCGTGGCGTCGCCCACTTATGGGTCAAAAACCATATCTCAAGAACTATTCGATCGATCAATGAAATTCGGTATATACCACTTTCTTGACACCCTGATGACACGGGTGGAATATGGGCGAAATCGGTTCACAACTACGTCTATTTCTCATATAACTCAATTTGAATTCTTTTGATTCGTTCACTTTGTAATACATATATACATTAGGAACAAATAAAGATAGTGGAATAAAACATTACACAAATACTATATTTGAGCTGTGACATCACTTGTGGAAAAATTGTAAAAATCGAACCATGACTTTTCAAGGCCCCTAATATCGAACATGAAGAACTCAGTGCCTAAGGGTAATTTTTCACAAAAAATATAGGTAAATTCCTCAGATATTTTTATGTAATTCATTCCCTCTGAATTTTTTTCTTATAACAGTTTCTCTCTGTACCTGAAATGGTAAAAATCCGGAAAATCGGATTCCGCCAGATCCCTTATAACTAATTATAAGTAATATTAAATTAAGGGAGCGTATAGTCTTCGATACATTGTATCTTGGTGGTGAAAACGAGTGAAATCGGTTTAGGAATTACCTCAGTCTCCATATACTATTTATGATGATTTTCGTTATTCTATTGAACTTTATACCGAATATATGGGTCGAATTGTGTTATCTTTATAAAATTACATCAATAAATTGCGAGAGTATAAAATGTTCGGTTACACCCGAGCTTAGCACTTCCTTACTTGTTTTTTTTATTATAAACCCAAAATAAATTGGGAAACTTGCAACACTTTTTGATAGCAAAGTATAAAGTAATTTTATGTATTGCACGGCGTCTATTGTTAAAATTTGGTTTGTTCTCAGAATATAGACATTTTAATTGTTTCTAACCAATTATAAATATTTTTCAGGCATCGCATGATGTACAACAAATTACATCGGACTTTGGAGTAGCATTTTCACTACTTATTTTCGACGTGCTAAACAGTGTCTCCTATGATGCCCTTGGATCTACACAATGGATGTTTAATATAGTAACAGAGCTCGAAAAAACAGTATTGAGGCGCAGAAGTTGTTCATTTTGCTTCTGATTTGACTATGCAGGAATTATTAAGCTGAACGTACAATTTATCTTTTGCAATATTATGATTGTTAATTTATAAATTTGGAACGTTCGCAATATCACTAAATTTATTAATTTAAATTTAAAATATAGTTAAATTAGCATCTATATACAAATGAGTGTACGAATATTTGTAACAATCGTTATAATAGTGAAATTTAATTTGTATTGTATAACAACACAAAAAAATCAATACTTAAAACTTTTGAGAAATTGTAAATTATATAAATTTAATAATTAATACTAACTTTATATGTAAAATATGTAAATTTTGTCAATGTATAAATGATTGCCGCAAAAACGTTTGTAAAAAATTAAATTTGACTTGCTCACAATTTTCTCAAACATCTGTGACATATGAAAGCAGCAATAACAATACAAAAAAATCTGTGTTTGTTTTGTTTTACATCAATATAACAAATATGTAAGTATTTTAGTGTTATGACTAACATGGAGGAACTGTTCTTTGTGTGTGCGGCTATTGTTAAGGAGCAGGAGGAATCGGGGAGTAGGAGGAGACTTCTGAAGGGTTTGCGAGACAAAAGCGATCTTTTTACCATGCAAGACACTGAATTTACAAATACATTTCGATTTCCCAAATCGCTATGTAAAGTTCTTATAGATGAATTAGTATCGCATGATGTTCAGAAGTCGAATATTCCTTTTACTCAGCAATTTCTGGCGTGCTTATACTTTTACTTGTAGATTTTACTTCCTTCTAAGTATGAATAAAAACATTTGTTTTTAAATAATTGAGTGTTTTATTATTAATAACTTTTATAACAATCGCCCCTATTCCCGTTGTCGTTATCGTTTTAAAACGACTTAAGAACGCATATTTGGTATTCCTGTTGGCGTTAACGACATTTATCGAAAATAAATTGAGATTCCCCAATTTGAAACGACTATAGAAACGACATAGAAACAGTCGTTTTTTGTCGTTGCTATAATTGTGAGCGTCATAGAAACGACGCGGTTGTTTGAAGGAATATTTGAAGTGAAGATGAAAATTCCAAATCGGAAACAGTTTGAAATTTTAATTTCTGAAATGGAAAATTATCCTGCATATGCCAAAGACTTTAGAAAAGGTATAAATCCTTTAAATTTCGATTTTTTGGGAGGGATATTTTTTTCTAAAAAAAAAAAAATAAATCCATTCCACCGCCATCTCTCGTCGGAAATTGTTGGCATTAAGAAAATTGCATTTTTATATCTAAGAATATATTTAAGATATGAAAGATCTTAAAATTCAAAACGAAGAAAAAAATAGTACTCCAACAAGAGGAGGAGTTAATAAACAGATACCCATGTCTCCTTTGGCTGGACCACTAGTTAGAGTAGTCGGATTAGCCAGAAGCAAGGAGCATGAGACGCTGGAAGTATAACATATTTTAGAAAAAAGTTTGGAGGACGCAGATGTCACCACTACTTCTTTTAAAAAATCAAATAAAGATGGAAGACGAACATTGTTGTACGTAAGTACAATAATTACAGTGATAACGTTGTTTAGAGTCAATACAGAGTAGCATAAAATCCATTAAGGACTGCTTTAAAAATGTGTCTCGTTGCATAAGAAAGAAATTTTTATATGGGAAAAGGGCTCCTTAAAGTATACTATATAAAATATGTAGACAAATTTCGATAACTTTTCTTAGGCGTTACGATATACTTCAAGAATACCAATTTAGGAACGAAGAGACGATAAAAACGACAACGACAACGGGAATAGGGCCGAATAACTCATAATATACTTATTAATTATTTAACTAAAATACTTATTAATTAATCAACATTCTTCCACATGGCTGCTGTACGCGTTGACGCCACGTCCAGCATTCTTACGCCACGTGCGATGCGTTAAATGCGAGCAGATCACAAATCTAATTCAATCTCGTATTCCACGCATGATTTTGCGGGTCCGCACAAACCTCACCCGTGTCTACTCTGGACGTGGCGTTAAGGTATTGAAAGTGTCTGCTAACTCCGACCATAACAGCCTTAAGGGTGGTCGTAGTTAGCTAATTAATTTATTAAACTTTGTTTTACCTTGTTCGAAATACAAATATATTTAATATACTACATTAACAATATCCACGACCAAAGGCTTGTCCAAATATAAAAACGAGCAATAGGGGCGCGGCACTGCATTTTACAAATTCCGCTGCAATCGAAAATTCCGGTCGGTGTATTGAACTTTTAATTGCTACATAAAAACAAGTAAGGAAGAGCTAAGTTCGGGTGTAACCGAACATTTTATACTCTCCCTGAGGAGGTTGCTTTCAAAAATGGGCAAAATCGGTCCACAGCCACGACCACAAAATGGCGGAAACCGAAAACCTATACCGTGTCATAACTAAGCCATAAATAAAGTTATGAAAATAAAATTTGGAACATAGGATCGCATTACGGATGGGCATATTTGAATGTAATTTTTTGGAAAAGTGGGCGTGGCCCCGCCCCTACTAAGTTTTTTGTACATATCTCGCAAACCAATAGAGCTATATAAACCAAACTTTCTGCAGTCGTTTTTTTAGCCACTTCCTAATGCAGTCCAAAAATGAAAGAAATCGGATCATAACCACGCCCACCTCCCATACAAAGGTTAGGTTGAAAATTACTAAAAGTGCGTTAACTCACTAACGAAAAACGTCAGAAACACTAAATTTTACATAAGAAATGGCAGAAGGAAGCTGCACTGAGATGTTTTTACAAAATGGAAAATGGGCGTGGCGTCGCCCACTTATGGGTCAAAAACCATATCTCAAGAACTATTCGATCGATCAATGAAATTCGGTATATAACACTTTCTTGACACCCTGATGACACGGGTGGAATATGGGCGAAATCGGTTCACAACTACGTCTATTTCTCATATAACTCAATTTGAATTCTTTTGATTCGTTCACTTTGTAATACATATATACATTAGGAACAAATAAAGATAGTGGAATAAAACATTACACAAATACTATATTTGAGCTGTGACATCACTTGTGGAAAAATTGTAAAAATCGAACCATGACTTTTCAAGGCCCCTAATATCGAACATGAAGAACTCAGTGCCTAAGGGTAATTTTTCACAAAAAATATAGGTAAATTCCTCAGATATTTTTATGTAATTCATTCCCTCTGAATTTTTTTCTTATAACAGTTTCTCTCTGTACCTGAAATGGTAAAAATCCGGAAAATCGGATTCCGCCAGATCCCTTATAACTAATTATAAGTAATATTAAATTAAGGGAGCGTATAGTCTTCGATACATTGTATCTTGGTGGTGAAAACGAGTGAAATCGGTTTAGGAATTACCTCAGTCTCCATATACTATTTATGATGATTTTCGTTATTCTATTGAACTTTATACCGAATATATGGGTTGAATTGTGTTATCTTTATAAAATTACATCAATAAATTGCGAGAGTATAAAATGTTCGGTTACACCCGAACTTAGCACTTCCTTACTTGTTCTTTTTATTATAAACCCAAAATAAATTGGGAAACTTGCAACACTTTTTGATAGCAAAGTATAAAGTAATTTTATGTATTGCACGGCGTCTATTGTTAAAATTTGGTTTGTTCTCAGAATATAGACATTTTAATTGTTTCTAACCAATTATAAATATTTTTCAGGCATCGCATGATGTACAACAAATTACATCGGACTTTGGAGTAGCAGTTTCACTACTTATTTTCGACGTGCTAAACAGTGTCTCCTATGATGCCCTTGGATCTACACAATGGATGTTTAATATAGTAACAGAGCTCGAAAAAACAGTATTGAGGCGCAGAAGTTGTTCATTTTGCTTCTGATTTGACTATGCAGGAATTATTAAGCTGAACGTACAATTTATCTTTTGCAATATTATGATTGTTAATTTATAAATTTGGAACGTTCGCAATATCACTAAATTTATTAATTTAAATTTAAAATATAGTTAAATTAGCATCTATATACAAATGAGTGTACGAATATTTGTAACAATCGTTATAATAGTGAAATTTAATTTGTATTGTATAACAACACAAAAAAATCAATACTTAAAACTTTTGAGAAATTGTAAATTATATAAATTTAATAATTAATACTAACTTTATATGTAAAATATGTAAATTTTGTCAATGTATAAATGATTGCCGCAAAAACGTTTGTAAAAAATTAAATTTTACTTGCTCACAATTTTCTCAAACATCTGTGACATATGAAAGCAGCAATAACAATACAAAAAAATCTGTGTTTGTTTTGTTTTACATCAATATTTGAAAACAAATATGTAAGTATTTTAGTGTTATGACTAACATGGAAGAACTGTTCTTTGTGTGTGCGGCTATTGTTAAGGAGCAGGAGGAATCGGGGAGTAGGAGGAGACTTCTGAAGGGTTTGCGAGACAAAAGCGATCCTTTTACCATGCAAGACACTGAATTTACAAATACATTTCGATTTCCCAAATCGCTATGTAAAGTTCTTATAGATGAATTAGTATCGCATGATGTTCAGAAGTCGAATATTCCTTTTACTCAGCAATTTCTGGCGTGCTTATACTTTTACTTGTAGATTTTACTTCCTTCTAAGTATGAATAAAAACATTTGTTTTTAAATAATTGAGTGTTTTATTATTAATAACTTTTATAACAATCGCTCCTATTCCCGTTGTCGTTATCGTTTTAAAACGACTTAAGAACGCATATTTGGTATTCCTGTTGGCGTTAACGACATTTATCGAAAATAAATTGAGATTCCCCAATTTGAAACGACTATAGAAACGACATAGAAACAGTCGTTTTTTGTCGTTGCTATAATTGTGAGCGTCATAGAAACGACGCGGTTGTTTGAAGGAATATTTGAAGTGAAGATGAAAATTCCAAATCGGAAACAGTTTGAAATTTTAATTTCTGAAATGGAAAATTATCCTGCATATGCCAAAGACTTTAGAAAAGGTATAAATCCTTTAAATTTCGATTTTTTGGGAGGGATATTTTTTTCTAAAAAAAAAAAATAAATCCATTCCACCGCCATCTCTCGTCGGAAATTGTTGGCATTAAGAAAATTGCATTTTTATATCTAAGAATATATTTAAGATATGAAAGATCTTAAAATTCAAAACGAAGAAAAAAATAGTACTCCAACAAGAGGAGGAGTTAATAAACAGATACCCATGTCTCCTTTGGCTGGACCACTAGTTAGAGTAGTCGGATTAGCCAGAAGCAAGGAGCATGAGACGCTGGAAGTATAACATATTTTAGAAAAAAGTTTGGAGGACGCAGATGTCACCACTACTTCTTTTAAAAAATCAAATAAAGATGGAAGACGAACATTGTTGTACGTAAGTACAATAATTACAGTGATAACGTTGTTTAGAGTCAATACAGAGTAGCATAAAATCCATTAAGGACTGCTTTAAAAATGTGTCTCGTTGCATAAGAAAGAAATTTTTATATGAGAAAAGAGCTCCTTAAAGTATACTATATAAAATATGTAGACAAATTTCGATAACTTTTCTTAGGCGTTACGATATACTTCAAGAATACCAATTTAGGAACGAAGAGACGATAAAAACGACAACGACAACGGGAATAGGGCCGAATAACTCATAATATACTTATTAATTATTTAACTAAAATACTTATTAATTAATCAACATTCTTCCACATGGCTGCTGTACGCGTTGACGCCACGTCCAGCAATCTTACGCCACGTGCGATGCGTTAAATGCGAGCAGATCACAAATCTAATTCAATCTCGTATTCCACGCATGATTTTGCGGGTCCGCACAAACCTCACCCGTGTCTACTCTGGACGTGGCGTTAAGGTATTGAAAGTGTCTGCTAACTCCGACCATAACAGCCTTAAGGGTGGTCGTAGTTAGCTAATTAATTTATTAAACTTTGTTTTACCTTGTTCGAAATACAAATATATTTAATATACTACATTAACAATATCCACGACCAAAGGCTTGTCCAAATATAAAAACGAGCCATAGGGGCGCGGCACTGCATTTTACAAATTCCGCTGCAATCGAAAATTCCGGTCGGTGTATTGAACTTTTAATTGCTACATAAAAACAAGTAAGGAAGAGCTAAGTTCGGGTGTAACCGAACATTTTATACTCTCCCTGAGGAGGTTGCTTTCAAAAATGGGCAAAATCGGTCCACAGCCACGACCACAAAATGGCGGAAACCGAAAACCTATACCGTGTCATAACTAAGCCATAAATAAAGTTATGAAAATAAAATTTGGAACATAGGATCGCATTACGGAGGGGCATATTTGAATGTAATTTTTTGGGAAAAGTGGGCGTGGCCCCGCCCCTACTAAGTTTTTTGTACATATCTCGCAAACCAATAGAGCTATATAAACCAAACTTTCTGCAGTCGTTTTTTTAGCCACTTCCTAATGCAGTCCAAAAATGAAAGAAATCGGATCATAACCACGCCCACCTCCCATACAAAGGTTAGGTTGAAAATTACTAAAAGTGCGTTAACTC